>NW_018128074.1:241191-270158 GCF_001952655.1 Monopterus albus
CACTCTCTCTCGTTCTCTCCTTTCTGTCTCTCACTACCTCCAGTTCTCTGAGGACAGGATGATCCTCTATGCCGGGGAAGAGGACCCTCATGGCGTAAGTCCTGTAATCCAGATGGGGGATACCAGCTCTGTCCAGGTCACTGGTCAGCTCATTGATGTCTGTCTGTAGCTCGGCAAAGGCTGAGAGAAAAGGAAGACAAAACAGAGTGGCCAGTTGGACGGAATACTTGAGACATGCAGCATGAGAATAAAACTGTTCTTTAATCCCCAAGGACAATATGTGAATCCTCCTCTTCTTCAGGGTGTTTACTATCATCATGATGAAGCTGACAGCTAAAGCCCAAGACAGTCCTCATGCCAGAAAAACTCAATATTTCACATTTCTCCTTTACAAAATATAGAGCTTGCTCAGCAACTCCCCCCACCCCCACCTCACCCCACACACATACACTTTTAATCTACCAGCCAGTAAATTGGCTGTAGCTAAGGCCCCAAAGAGTGTGTGCCATCTCAGTGTGAGGCTGCAGGTGAGCACTAGTTAATTGGCTCCATCCTGACTGAGTCCTGTTCAGGCCCTCAGCTCTGTTGCTTTGCTTTGCCGCCCTTAGGGAGGCTCCCTGTCTGCAGCCTATCACAAGAGCAGCAGCAGTCCCCTAACACCCTCCTAAAACTCTCCCATCTCCAGCTAGTCTTAACCCTCGCCTCCTGGCCCCTAGCCCCCCTGCGATTCCTGGGTTTACACACTAACGCATGGGCTTACAGGCACACATGGAGTGTACAGTATATAGTAATAAAGAGGAACCAAGGAACCCATCTAAATCCACCCTGCGGGGCAGTACACTCCTGGCCACTGCTAATGGTTAAAACATTAATCTTCTCCTTTCCCCAGGCTGTCTGTGCGTGACTGATTCCCCTTATTTTGCCTTCTCTGTCTATCTGCCCACCTGTCTGTCTAACTGTCCATCATTTGACCATGCCAGAAGTTTGTAGAATAAGATGTTTTTTCCACTGCTTAATAACACCGGGAGAGCTGATCAGGGGTGGCTGTAATAAGGTCTTCTCTGGCTGTTGAAATCCCCTAAGCGCTGTCAAACACAAACTTCACTTTTGCCATCTCACTGATAGGCTGCAATGACTTTGATGATGACATAAGGGGCCAATCTGCAGTGTTTACGTAAAAGCATTCATGTGGAACTGACTTCAGCGACATAAAGCAGTCTTGGTAAATTGCTGTTTAGACTGGAGGTCAGCCTGAGGTTATCTGTGGTCCTCCCACTGGGTAGAAGGTCAAAGGTCAGATGGATTAGTGTGCCCTTTATTAACCCTGAACCGCAAGGGAGGAATGTGGTTCAAAGCAGTTGCGTGTTAGGTAACTGACATCTTTCGAAATGCTTAAAAAACATAAATTTGGAATTGGCCCTGCAATTAAGACATGAATAAAATGCTCATTAAGACTATTCGTAATGAGAACCTTTGTATTCCTATGCCAGCTTATGTGCAGGTTTGTATAAAGCATCCATCTATTATCTACGCCACAGGCGAGAGGCGGGGTACACCCTGGACAGGTCACCACTCTATCACAGGGCTGACACATAGAGACAGACAACCACTCACACTCACACCTATGGGCAATTTACTCTCCCAATTAATCTAACCTGCATGTCTGTGGACTGCCAGAGGCAGAGCTGGGGTATCCAGAGAAAATTCCACAAAGGTATAGGGATAGCATGCAACTTCCACACAGAAAGACCACGAGGTTAGTCATGAGGTTCAAATCTGAAAACTTCTTGATGTGAAGCAACAATGCTAACCACTGCACTACCATGCTGGGGCTAGCAATTCTTGCTAGAATTTAGCAAGAACTGCAAAGGTTCTCTATATTATGAGATGGGACATGTGCATAGCCAACCGACTGATTCTGTGTGTTGTAATATATAACCAAGATGACTCACTGGCTGAGATTTGGAGACATTTTCACTGCCTTATTTAACACAAAGACCACCAGAAATGTATTTACTTGTAATATGTGCACAAAGGCAGATTTTGCCTGTTATGTGATGACATCCCGAACAAGTGAAACACATTTATCAGCCCCATTCAACTACAAAAGTGACAGAGCAGCTTCTAAAACCACAGCCTGTACATTGATATTCCAAGGAAAGTAGACCCATAATCACCCTCACTCTACAATCTGAAGTCAAGCAGTAGACTCCTACAAAGTTCTGCACTTGGTCTGCAGGCTGACTTTCCTGTCCTATTACTAACCTTCTTTGCACTCTAGGGCAACTCGTGACTCCAGGTTGTCCATTTGCATCTGCAAGCGCTTCAAGGTAAGATCATTTTCACGTGACTTCCGCTTGTAGGCAATGAGGACGAGGATGACGATGATGAGGAGGAGGCCTCCACCAGCGGCGATGCTGATGATGGCTGGAAGTGTTAGCAGGCTGTCCGACATGATGTGGACCGCACCAGGAGAGACATGGAGACCACCTACCTGAACCTGCACAGAGACACATACCCACACTTTATCTTTTGTTATTTATATTGTATAAAATGTACCACTCCCCACTATATAGTTTAGAAGATCGTTAAAACTGAAACACAAAGGTGAGATGCATAATTTATGCATATTTCAAAAACATTGGATTAATGGACCTATCACATATATAAAATATGATAAATGATATACAACAATTTTTAAACCAAGGTCTGCAAACATATCCTGTGACAATATTGTTAAACACTGGTGAAACTGATACTGAGCGCAAACACATGAAGCCACCTACACACTGACACTGAGAGCAAAATAGTCTAGGGCTTGCACCCAATAAGCGAACAGGCAACTAAAAATAATTGCAGTGTGCTCTGGCAGAATCTTTTGACAGCTAGAGCACACTCGTGGTGTTCTCCCTTTGACCCCTTTACTTTAGCTGAATGTACAATGATGAGCTCACAAATAAAAGAGTTTGGAGGCCAACTGTTATGAAGAAGAAATCACAAATACAGGGACAGACAGAAACACACTGGGAGAGAAATTAAGGAAGAGAGACACTAAGAAACACCAGGCCAACAATTCCCCATACTGACCATGACTTTGTATTGTCCAGTGAGATTGGGTGGTTCACAGAGCAACTGGCTCTCAGACACAGTGACAGAGCAGGGGGTCTCTCCGATCAGTACCGTGTAGTTAAGCTTCACCCCTCCTGATGCTGGGGGAACCAGGTTTCTGCCCTGTGGGCATGTGGAGATGAACAGAAGGGTGTGAGATCAGTAGAAAAAGTCAGACACAAACTTGTGGCTCAGTGAAGATCAGATCATTTTTACAACCCACGAGGACAATATGTCACCTAAATACACTGTAAATTAGATGCCTTGGTTTGGGTACAGCTGGGGCTTATATGGTTTCATGCTGAGCTCAAAGAAAGTGATATATTTCACCCTGACAGTAAGTGGGAACAGTTAAGAATAAAATATATTCGAATAGTAAAACGAAACAGACATTTGATTGTGAAAATTAATATTCAATTGTTAAAAAAAAGCACCATGGCTGTTCTCACATGAGCCTGGGCCACCTCACTGAATGCACTGGGTGACAGACAGGAGTCACACACAGCGTTACATCATGTAGTAATGATGGCACAGAGTTCACAACTCACCATAGCTGCAGAGAGAGTGATTTGCACTCCAAACAACCTTACAAGCCCCGTTTTGAAATACTCTGGACTTTGGTCAGGAGATTGCAAAACTGTGGAACCTCGAGATAACACTGTGTGTAAGCTATGTGAGCTTGAGTTAGCCTTCCATTCCACCACTAGCAACCTGAGGGCACATCTCAAAAATATGCACCAAAATGAGCACGGCCTGGCAGCTTGAGCTCCAGCCAAACAGCCACGTTCATATGCAAGGACACGATGGCAATCAGTATAGTTGAATGGACAGGCTTCAGACTGTTCTGTCAGGAAATGAAACCACAGTACCATATCCCTAGTTGCAGAATGTGCAGGTGTGTCAATCTTTAAAAAACATTTGTGTTATAATGGATACACATTTACAAGTAATAATGTCTCTCATTGTGTTAGTTTGTGCCAAAATAGATGGTTCCATGGTTAGGACAAATTGTTTAGGACAAATGATCAAACATAATTTTTGGCCAGTTTTGACAGCACTAGCTGTTGCTCATATTCAGATCAAGCAAGAAGTGAATTCAACATCTTGCCTAAAAACACTGTGGCAGGTTTGCTTTGGGGATTAAACCAGTTCTGTGGAATTAAATGCATACTAGTCAGTATTTCCTGTACCTTGAGAATGATGGGTGAGCCTGGTTTTTGCTCCAGGACACCGGTGGTGCTGAGTGGCTCAAAGTAAGGGTTTGGGTAGTAGAGGAGGTTGGTGTTGTTATAGACCAGAAGTGCCTGCACGTTGTTGAAGATGAACCCAAACTCGTCTGCGTGCTTTACGGTGTCCAGACCTGGATGGTACTCTGCCATCAGGGAGGGAGCGAAGCAGCTCATACTGGTAGTGTTTATTACTTTGCACACCTAGGAAGTAAAGATACAGGACAGAAATGTGTGTTATGGAGAAAATCCACTCTGAGAGATGCTATTAGGGGATGTGTTGCACAGAGAGAGGCTATAATAGCCTGAGCACCCTGAAATGAAACAATGTAGTCATCCAAGATTAACTGAAACAGTTTAGTACAGCTCAAACGCTTGGTTTTCTTTTTCACTGGCTCTAAAACACAACACATACAAGTTCCAAGCAGACCTGTCAGAAAACCTTCTGTTTGGATAATCACCTTTATTGGCCAAGTATGTCACACACAAGGAATTTGCTTCTGGTACAGAACCGATGGCAGCTATCTGTAGTGCCAACTCAACCAATGGGGTTGGGGGTGCTCAGTGTCTTGCCCAAAGACACTTCAACACATGGACTGCAGGCACCGAGATTTGAACCTTCAACCTTCTGGTTGGGAGACGACTGCTCTACTCACAGCACCACTGTCACCTCCCCAAATTAAAAATTGTGCTTCCGAAATCTCTTGATAGGGATTCCGCAGGAGGAGTGGTAACTCCCCACCCCTCCCATGCTAATCACAGCAGAAGCCCTTTTATTATAACCTAAAGTATGATCTTACCTGACACACAATGGTATCAACATGAACCCTGCAGGGAGGTGACCAGCCTAATAATTGGTATATAAAATCCTCATTCTTCCTCAGAAAAAATTTATAGGCTGTCATTAATTCCATCCTTATTGGAGAGGAGGCCCCCGTGAAATCAAAAATAAATTGCTGCTTCTATTTTACTGAAAAACACTAGAGGACAACAACCACAAAGAATGGCAGCATTGCTCCTCCTAAGGTAGAGGTTGAGCTATGGCTCTTTTATTACTTCTCCCCAGTTTGCCCAGATGAGAGACCTGTCTTCCATCCATCCTCCCTGCCTCAGCTCTAGAGAGAAGGGGAGAGAGGATTGATTGCTGCACAGCCCTCTGCTCAGAGAGGTTTTTTATCTCTCTTCACTCTCTCCTAGCTCTTTCTCCAGGGAAGAAACTTAATTAGAGGTAAATATCATCAAAGCTGGTGAATGCTAGCGACTATCACGCCTCCTACCTGTTGTCTGCTGCTCGGGAGCAAGCCAGCGAGATGAATGCAAACGTATTCTGTGAGAGCTACACCACCACATTGCCAGCATGGGGTAAAGTGAGTTGTTGGGGTGTGAGCGCAGAGGTCCCGTTGAATGTGTGTATGATTCACAAACTTGAATAGACCGTGTGTAATGTGTCAGGCTGCAACTACAGGGCATTTTAATTATTATTATTAATTTCAATTAATCATTTAGTCAGTTAAATGTCAAAAAACACTGAACATAGCTGATATCATTTCTACAAACAGGTGACAATGTCAAGTTTTATCTAACCAACAACCCAAAAGACAAATATATTCCTCTTACAACAGTGAGATAACAAATCCATATATCTAGGTAAGCTAGGTTTTGTTTTTTTGATTAATAAATAGGGTGATTAATCTTCTGATGATGAATTGATTAAGTGATGAATTGATTAATCAGATTATCGTTTCAGCTCCATATGATTTATGGTGTTTTTAAGTAAGCCAGAAACCCAGGTTTATGGGTGAAAAAACATGATTCAAATATTACAATTGTCAAACAAACACACTGCCTACATCCAAAAGCTCCTCCAGTCTGTAGCTGCACTACAAGGCCTGAATTCTCTCCGTGGTCTCGTCACATTTTTCTATAGAATTCTCACTTTACAAGCTACAGTGGCAGCATATGACAAGAGCGAGAAGATAAGCTTTTTTAAAAATAGAAAGCACAACCAGATAGAGCTCCTGACATACTTTCATCAAGTCGAGGCTCTGTGAAATCACATTAACCACTAATGAGAGTGATGCGAGTTTCTGAAAATGTTTTAGAAGCTTTACAATGCACGGGCTCACACTTCACTATAAGCTAGAAGCAACTAATAAAATCTGAAAAACATCTGTTCCTAAAATCAAGCATCCATGTATAAAAGCCATACTTTTAACAAAGTCACAAGTAAAACAATGTGTGGTAACCTCATTGTTCACACTATTACAGTGACACACTGCTTTGTAGAAATGATTGAATGAGGAATGAATCTTTTTTTTTTGTTTCTCATAATATATATTCAGTGTATAGGAATAGATCATCTTACGTTACGTTCTTCTGATCAGCATATGGAAATTAAAAGGTTTAATGGATTAAAGAGTTCAAGTTAAGTTTGATATGGCTGCTTTCCTACTGTTGGCATGGTGACAAGTGACAGGCAGGCCCAGATGCTCCGGTAGCATCCTTGTGACTGTCACGCTGGAACGGTGAGGCATTTGCAAGTCAACTACAGCTCTGACTACCATCTGCTCTGTCTGAGATGGATACTGTGGGGTTTTTTCTAAACTGTCCTCACTTTCTATCCCCTTTTCTCTCTCTTTTTTTAAAATAAATCCTTCTCCTCATTGAATCCTGTCAGGATAAAAACTGCTGTCATCATGTAGGATAGTTTTTAGCCTGTGTGGCACAGAGTGTGATGTATGTAAATCTAAAGTGATGAGCGAGTAAATAGCAATGGGTAAATGGGACACTGTGGGATCTGATAAAGAAAAGGTTCTACTGCAGGTAGGGCAGTAAAAGAACACTGTGGCACCTTTGTGTGACTTCTGCCTATCAACAGATGAATATTAAGTATGTTTTTAATGAATGCTTTTTTACACTCCAAAAGGATTTTGTATTGCCAAATACAGAGTATATACTGTAAAAGCAGGTTGCATCCTTTCCTTTAGGCCATGTGGAGAAAGAAGAAACACATTGTTCAGCATTGATAAATTGAATTGAGGTCAACAGATAGAGAAAATAATTGGAATCTTGGCCTCATCTGTCTTCTTTGTCTAGTGTTGGATAGAGTCAGGGTGTTTTAAGGCAGTAATACTCTGACCCCTCTGGCTGAATACATTACCATGATCTACTGTGCTGCTACAGCCCACTCAAGCATTCAGAGGTCTCTGGTCAGGGCAGTAGTGAGAGAGAGATGGCTGTGAGGGGGCAAGAGAGGAACAAGGGATAAGATAGCCTGGCTACAGATGTGTGTAGGTGAAGTGCGGGAGGGGTCGCGGAGTGAAAGGTCACCCGTAGGCTAACATTCAGTAGCTAGTCACTGGCCGTTCTGCTGTTCCTGTATTTTGTTACTCCTACACTGTGTCTGTTTTCCTGCCTGTGCGCTGTTCTGACCAACTGCTAACACTGGCATTAATTCTAACTTCAGCTCTGATTCATCCATACAAGGACCGTGTGGTTACTGTGGAGCCACAGCCAGTAGTTTTATGTTCCTCTAAGATGGAAGTGAAAAAATCATCTGCAGGAAGAGCATATCACTAATTTCAAACATTCTTGGTGAGTGCTGCTTCACGCATTAAGAGGTGGCTTTTCGTCTTTTAAAATCAAAACCAAACCTACACAACAGACACGCTGAAAAGGAAACAGCGTAGATTTTGAACATTCAAGATTCTGTGATGATTAAATGAGCCACTCATGGTGCTGAAACTGTTTGACATGTGTGCCATTGTTATACTCTGGCATATGGTTTACAATACTGAATTCTTACGAGCATGCAAATTGTTGTCAATTGTAAGTTGTGAGTGTCCATTATCCATCCCATTATTGCTTTTGGAATTGATCGGCATCCTCCTCTAGTGCTCAGACAATCAGCCTGATTGGCCTAGAAGTGACAGGAGCTTAGCACACTCATGCTGAACACTTTCTGTGATGAGCAGCAGCTGCAAATGCACCTGACACGGCAAGCCTGACACTCAGTCTGGGCATCTTAAGTGTGGCAAATGTGGTAGATGAAATCTCTCTGAGACAGGGAAATGTTCCAGAGCTGGAAAATAACCCATTTAGCTTTAATCAAGATTATGATAAATGTTTCAATTGTGAGTCTGGTGACAGATACAGAGCATTTCACAAAGAAAATTGTCTCTTTTTTTCATGTGTGTCCCACTTTCTTTGTGAAAACCGCGCCGGTGACACAAGGGAGGGAGAGAAGAGAAGCAATTTAGAGTGAGACAGGTGATCATTTGAAGGCTGGCTGACAGACAGTGGCTCTTATTGCTATAGGCTGCTCTGCTGTTTGCCTTCCTGCAGTGACAAAAGGGGAAGGGGCTGGAGAGGGGGAGATGGGATGAAGGATGGATAATTGTAACCTTAGCATTTAATAGAAATTCGTTCTCTGTGACTGTGGGGGCAATCAAGCCGGTGACATGGGCTTCGTTTGAGAGGTGCTAGGTGGGGAGCTGGAAGAGACGAGGCTGGGTGGAGATGAACAACTCTCTTTCAAAGCTGTGGAAACTGACAAATCAGACAGCAGGACACCCACACATGAGTCAAATCCCATTTTACCGGGTCTCCATAACTCTCTCAATCATCCAGCGTTTTTCTCTTCTCCAATCCTAAAACAGCAGAGACCTGTCTTTTACTTCTGCTCTTTCATAAGTTACAAAGGGAAACATTGTAGCACAAGCCCAAGGCAGGGTAATGGTTTTTAAAACATGAACACTGACTAAGAATGTGAGACACTTAAGGCCAATTTCAGACTACTAAAAAGTTGAAATTGCAGAGGGGGAAGAGGCATTCTGGGATATGTCTTTGTCAAATTCTAAAACTGAGGTGAGGTTTTTCATTGTGCTTCCTTCCTCTGAGTTTCTCTGAATGCAGCGTGAGATTTAGGTGCTAAATTGCCACATATCTTTGCAAATGGGAGCTTTTACCATATATTAGAGCAGTGGATGGCAGTATACGGTGGGTTGTGATGCTGATTACGGGGGTTAGAATAAAGAACATCTTCCTCTAAAAAGTTCTGTGGAAAAACTTGGCAATATCTGTTCCCCTTCCTGATTTCTCTCACTCTCTATCCTTCCTACTCCCCTCTCCCCTTTAGTCCATTCATCTGCCCCCATCTTCCTCTAAAAAGTTCTGTGGAAAAACTTGGCAATATCTGTTCCCCTTCCTGATTTCTCTCACTCTCTATCCTTCCTACTCCCCTCTCCCCTTTAGTCCATTCATCTGCCCCCCGCACCTTTCCCCGCACTGCTGAGAGAAAATCCCATCCTCTTAATTAAACATAGACCCCCCAGGACATCAGCTCAAATGCAATTTGTAACGATTTCCCACAGTCGAGACTTTGATTATACAAGGCCTTTTTGTGCTGACCAAAGATTTTTGACCGCAGTTAATCTTCCATTGAAAGCCATTAGGAGTCTCCTTGCCCCGGATCATGCCCACCTCCAACATTACCCCCACTGACCCACACACACCCGCCCTCCAACTCCCCTGTCCTCCATCCGGTTACTGCAAAAGTATGTGTACATAGTTTGAAAATCTTATTGTGAAAATGTTGTTTAGGATGTATGAGGTAGGGGCTGAGATTTAACCTGAAGAAAATTTAGAGCAAACTCTGTTAAATAGTGCATGTAGACCACTCTCACTGTTATCTGCATTATTCAGATGTTGGATTGAGCGCTTGAGACGACTGGGTAAACGTGGAAGTTAAGGAAGCACAGGGAGCTGGGCGGGCAGTTGGGGGAGACAGCACTTTTTTACCCAAGCTAAACATCACTTAGCTTGTTTATACAACAGTATTTAGTGAGTCGAGCACCCAGGAGCATTTTCTGGTGCACATTCTGTACAACACTAGTTTTGTGGTTAAGACATCATAGTGGTTCTTACATTGACAGACTCTCGGCCAGCGTACTTGACTCGGATCCTGGGCTCTTGAACCACGTCCAGGTTGGTCCCTGTCACCATCAGAGGGGTGTGGCCACTGAAGAAAAAGTCAAGTGCACACAATTTGTTCCACAGATTTGAATAAGCATGCTCCTCAAATAACTTTTTAAATTTGTTCCTGTCTTATCTTTTTTCACAAAGTAATAAAAAATTGAGAGAAGGAAAGTAACAGAAACAAAAAGAGAAAGAAGTCCAAAGGCACATTCTCAAGTAAACTTTCTAACCCTGCTGTACTTAAAATCAACTCTTATCCCCAGTTTCTTTTGGGAGACAATAGCCTTTGGACAGCAGGATGATTAGACATAACTGACCTCACTGACTACAATCAGCTGTGTTTGAAATACCAAGGCCGCTCAAGCACATAAGGATGCAGTGGTAGTTCTGGGCTTGATAGCACAGCGGCACAAAGCAGGAGGAAAACTGTTAGAAGTGTGGCTCTCCCTGCAGCTGTTTGGGCTGCTGCTGGTTTAGCTATTTATTTTTTTGCGCCCGTCAGTGTTGCATGATGAAGAAAAAATGCCAAACAGGAATTGTTGCAGTAATAAATGTTGTAATAGTAAATGTATTAGTTTTAGTGCGATTAGTGCAAAAAGCAGTAGTCTCTGCCTCTGCCTTTTGGCCCAGTAATATGTATGTGCAGTATGCATACACAGTGTGCACTGTATGTGCATAAGTATGTGTTTTTTTCTGGTTTGCTTGGGTCAAATAAATTAAACTAAGACCTTAGGTTCAGTGTAATAATGTGGACGAGTTACTGTAGATGGACCTTGTGCTGTCTATAGGCCCATTAAATTATATGCTTAGCTGCTTTGGAGATAAGACTGACCACTCTTGCTCTCTCTACGTCTAAATACTCTATCTACGTAGACTCCCGGTTTCTAAGAAGACACATTGTGTTGGTTAAATAAGAATGAGCTATATCAGCAAACTACTACTAAAGGTCTTCTCTTGTCCTATGTACAAAAGAACTGTTGTAAGCAAAGATGACCAGTATTATGTCCTTCTGTATCCCTGTCTTGCTTCATTTCCACCTTCCTTTCCCTTTGTGCCACCACACTTCTTCTGCAGTGTCCCTGCACTCTGTCTCTAGGCCCATAGCGACTGCTGCAGGTTCACACCTCTGATAGCACACTGTTTTACTAAGCCACCATTTCATTTCATCCCTCTTTTCCTTTTAATTAATAGTGTATGGTGTATGTCTATTGATCTGCCAAATATGCTCAACAGATGGGTCAACACTGGGTTCTGCAGGAGAATCTCAGTCTCACCAGTGACTGTCCTCTCCAATCTGTGAGCTGTGGCAGTTCTATCAGACCCAGACTAATTGGAAGAGAACTGAACATTAATTGAAAGGGTAATATTGACTTGCATCGGACTTTAAAGCTCTTTAAAGCCCTTGTCTGTTTGATAGATGCTTGGCTGAAAGGGTATGAATAAAATAACATCTCACATGTACAGTCTGAGTGTATATGATGCTGTGTGCTTCCCATATGACAAGTGTTATGACTTTACCTCGCAATGCTCCAATCTGGTTCAATGCGCTGGACGGTGGGGTCTTCTATGTAGTCAAAAGTGAGGCTCTCCCTGATCTGGGCATGATCCACACTCACACTGATCTGCACTGGGCCAACACCAGACAGAGACGGGGCAGAGTAGCACACTATCTCCGTCATGGTCCGTCTACAAGTGAAGCAGAATGCCCACATTCATAAAATGATTAAAATCCTCATAGGTGCCTGTAAAGAAAAACGACATGGATGCATCAAGTATCTGCACGGTTTGAAAAGTCAGACTAAAGATGCCCTCTCAAATGTTACCTGAAATATCACTTCAAATGAGATTAAATGCATGATTTTTCACTTTTTTTCTGAACAATATGTAAAGGTTCTATTTAGATGATCAAAAAACACCACTTGTAGTAAAACAACTGATTATTATGTGTTTTGTACTACCAGCACTGTTCCCTAATTGTCTGACTTGAACATGGCAGAACACACCTGCCTCTCCATGATAAAAAGAAATAAGAACTCAAATAGCTACTTGTAAGACATTTGTAATACAGAACCTCAAACATGGACTTTCTCAGGTTTTTCTACAACTTCTCTGATCCAGACTTGAAGACACACAAGCTCACATGGCTCAATGCACAAGTATGTGCACACAAACAGATGAACACTACCCCCATTACTGCTGTATAGTATGAGCCTCCTCCTCCATGTTCTACCTGCCAAACCCCTGAATGTGTCCCAATTCATTAGCAGAGGCGAGCTGTTAGTAGAACAACCGGCCCGTCCTCGTCTCTCTCCCATGCCGGGAACACAGTGGAGAAACACAAACGAGTAATTAGCTCCATATCTCATTAGAGCTGGCTTGACTCCTCAACCTTACAACATTACAGTCAGGCTACTGTGGCAGAGGCTTAAAATAGCTGCTCACAGGAGTGGAAAGTAGAAGGAGGGCAAGTGGGAGCAACCGAGAGAGGGAAGGAAGGATGGGTGGAGTGAGAGCGAAGAAAACTGTGAGAGTGAGAGACGAGAGAATTAAAAAACCAGGGGTGTCAGAACAGATGAACAGATTGATAGAAAGCAAGAATGAGATGGAGGGGGGCGGGTGAAAAAGAACAAAGATCTATAGGAGCATTAGGTTTGTCTGGAAGCTATTATTACATGGTTTGATGCAGTAGGTCATCAAAACCTTATTAAGATTTACACAAGTTTTTGACAGAGGGAGAGAGAGGGGCTTTGCCCTGGGGGGCTCTCAGTAATATCGAGGGGAAAAAGTCCAAGAAAGCTGTGAGATATAGCAGCTTATTTAATGGAAATAATCCACATCATCTTGGGAACAAGAGCTCTTTTTTCCCATTTGCCCACAGCATGCCATAGATCTAACACTTTCTGACAGTGATGTATGCAGCAGCTCAAAAAAGTTTAGGAAACACTCAGTCAACGAATTGTGATATTATCAAAATGTATTAGGCATAAATGTTGTACTAGGTACTGCAAAATGCAAATGCAAAAAAGAATCAAACAAGGATATAAAGAAAAGAAAGAGAAAACAAAGATAAATGTTCCTGTTATATACTTTTTTGTTTTTACACTTTTTAGTCATAAGTGTAAATTAGCTTCACTCGCTAATATTCACATTATATTGTCATTTTAAGAATTAAAAATTCTGTCATTTGCACTTTACTGAAAATGAACATTTCCATATTTCCATTTTTCCAAGTACAATAAAAAGCCTTTCTCTGTGAACAGTCTGTGTTAAACCGAAGCTCAATCATGCCGACTCTTTTAGCAAATTAAACTTTATAGGCTGCTAATAGCACTTTTATGGTATAAATGGATGCAAGAAGAAGAAGTCTCACCCAAAAAACTCGCATGTCTGGTTTCCAAACTGAACACTGACACTGCTGCCGGCGCCAAGATTTTCTCCCATTACTGTTACTTTGGTGCCCCCAGACTCTGGACCTCTGCTAGGGGACACACCTGTGACTGTTGGAGTCTGCAAAACACAGAATTGCAGAGAAAGAGAGGTACAAATTGTCAGAAAGAGCAAATTAAAGGTAGAGCAAAGGAGCAGAAAGAAAGAGAAACAAAAGACAGACTAAAAGAGACATATTTTCAAGAGTAAAAATGGTGGTATCTCTGTGATGCTGCTTGAAACCATCAAGTATTAACACAAATCTCCAGCAAATTACAGTTATTCATATTGCCAGGCCGATGGTGGTGGAGATCAGCTGGTGGGAGAAAAAGGGATAAAGCTAGGGCCCCTGAGAGATCCTCCTGCTGTGTGTTGTGCACTGCTGGGTTGTGTCTGAGTGAAGCTTTTTTAAAGACAGTCTGAAAATAACCAGTGTTTACAGCAGCAGGCGGTTAAGTCATTGCCAGACGGACAGATGGAGAAATATCCAAGCAGACAGCCCATCATACGGAGAAACACACATGCAGCAGTACATCCATACACAGATAAGCACACACACCTCTTTGTGCACAAACATAAAACAACAATTTAAAAACAACTACATGTCATTTACGCTGCCCTGCTGCCAAGTACTCCACTGTAGCTGGCTGAAAGGACAGTCACACAGGGACTGCGTCTTGTCGAGAGAACTGAAGAACATATCTGTGATGGTCTATTCTCTTTTCTTAAAGGTTTGTGTGACACAGAGCAATTGCAAGTGGTGCCAATTCCAGGCTCCGTGAAGTCTTCCCAGAGGAATTCCACTGCTTCCCAGTATAGCAGCTGTAATATTGGTGAGAAGAAGTAGCCACAGATTTACTACAAAACTCAAAGCTGTCAGTTAAGTGTGACTTGCAGGAGGAAGGCTAAAGCAGGTAGTAATTACTGACTGCTGTTAATTGTTAAGGGAGTGCTAATTGTCAAGGTGTGATAGAGAGCAAAATGGAAAGTACACTGTCTGTTAGCAGTGGGTTAGGCAGACAGAGAAATGTGCATGTGAATGTGTGAGGACTGGGAGCCGGCAGCGTTTGCCTGCTGTACCAAATGAAGTGCCGCCTGTTATTTTAGAACATTGTTTTATCATCCGTCTCTTAGTCTCCCTCTCTCATATGACCCTGCTCAAACATCCAACCACATTTGTTCTGCTATTTTCATTTCCTAATTTGTAAGACACATAAACACTGTGATAGCTCTCAATAACAAAAACACAGACATGACCAAAAAAAACATAAAATAGATGATTGTTTTTTCATCCATTATACAAAGAGCAGCCTGACTCGCAACTGGGAAAACACTCAGAAGTTAAACACAGTGTATGAGATTATATAAAGGCAAATAGCATCTACAACTAGAGACCTGCACAGATCAGGAATGCTGTAACTGTAAGTAAGCACACACAGTGCTGCTAACTGCACTGTGGAGGCAGGCATGGCAACACACACATCAAGCAAAGAACAAACCACCTAAATCTTTTGATTCATTTTATCATATCTCTGTTGTTCATCACTTCATAAGTTTTATTAAACGAGGATACGGAGCGATGTGGTGTGATTACGGTCATACCACAAAGGAGTAGAGTTGTGAGGAGCGAGCCCTGAGTTCTGGTCTGCACTCTCCGACACACAGCTGGACTGGGCCCGGTCTACTGTCTGCAGGAGCTGCTTCCATCTCACACACAATCCTTCAAAAGACACAAAATAATTTGTTAAAATTACCGCACGTGATACAGTTGAGTTTTATTAAAAATAAATCATCTATCTGGACTAGAGAGAATTCTATCTTTCTTAAAAATGCCGTCAAGTTCAAAAGTTGTTGATATGTTTGAATGCTTGAGTGAAGTTGGGAGAAAGTAATCAAAACACTTCTCTACTTGATATCGATTTATCTTCCACTCTAAATGCAATCTTCTTTTGTTTTCTCACTCATTTCATTACGGGACAGATCCAGACATCGACCAGAACCCCCTCGATGACAGTCTCTAAATGAGACCAGTGCTCCTCCTCTCTTGGCACTCCTACACACCATTCCACACTGAGCAAAGTACGTTTCCCACCAACATCCAGGCACCCAGCGGTGCTGGTGCCGGGCCGGTGTGATACGTCTAATGTAAATCACGCAGCAGGATCAATACAGCTTTATCACACCATGTGATCAGGTGTCACCCAGCGCTGCAGGTGATTAGATCAAATGACATAATAAAAGGAGGACATCTATTGATCGGCAGTGCCACAGAGTAATACAAGAAGCAATCACAGAGTGGAAAGAAAGAGAGAGTACATGGTGAGGCGGATGGAGCAGAACCGATCAGGTCTGACTAACAACAGCCGACAACTTTGTTGGATGAACTACATGAAAGAGGGTAGCTAAAGGAGGATTTACTCACTGACAGAGCCGATAGTTTCATCTTACTAGGCCTCAGAGATACAGCGACTCTCTAGCTTCCCCACTTGAAGGCCCACTCTACTGGTCCTTTCTGAAGCTACGTATTAATGGAAATACATTTGACTTTTCAAAGCTGAACATTCAATTGTGTCTTCAAGAGGCCTGCTCTTCCCATAAAGCCTGAGGGCTACTTTTAAACTGAATTCTTAGTAATGAAGCCTTAGTGTGGCCACTATGAAACACTGCAGAATAGTATCTGCCTGCAGAAATGTACTTTCTGGCTGCTGAAAAACACAAAAGTTGAGACTTTTTCTTCAAAGCCATCATGGCTTCCACACATCCCTCTGAAGTAGTAACATAAAAGACATAGATATAAATATGTATGCATCTTTCTTTTTTGTCCGATCCAGTCTAGTCATTATAGGAAGCCTGGCGACTGAATTAGGATTCAAAACAAACAACAACAGTCAGATAAGGACATGCATATAATGAACCTATAGCCAATATGATCCCTTAATGGTCTAGCTCAGACCATCATCATGAAAACTCCTTCAAAGTTAGACTAAAGGAGTCATAGGTTAGTTTTTTAATTTCACTAAGTCTATTTTTTACATCCCATATAAATGAATTCCCCAATAGCATTAAAGTGCTGTCAGATCAGTGTGCTGCTGACAAATTGTCCCCTACAGCCAAGTGGCACATAGTGAATCTTAATTACAACAGCCCAGTGAAGAGAATGTCATCACTGCTGTTTATGATGCTTCTCAAGTATTTGAGAGGACCAGGCTGGAAAAACAAAAGAATCAGTAAGTAAGCTGCAATTGTGCAAGCATTTGTGCATGAGAGGATGTGTGTGTGACATATGTAGTGTAACAGCACAATATGACTAAAGATGCATGAGATACAGCCATGGTGCTGTGCTGAGCTGTTCTCTTAGAGAGAACCAAAGTAGGCCAAGGAAAGAATTAGGGTTAAAGGCTCCTCTGAGAGCCATGACTGTGACAGCCTGTGTGTGTGTGTATGTGTGTGTCAGCTGGCCAAAGTGCACAGCTTTATATTCAAAACTTTATATTGTCATTGGAAAGCAGAAAATTTCACAGTAACTGAAAAACAAGGCTCGTAGGTAGAGCAGGCATCTCCCAACCGGAAGGTTGAGGGTTCGAATGTCGGTCCACATGTCAAAGTGTCCTTGGGCAAGACACTGAACCCCCCCAAGTAGCCTGTGATGGCGACGCGTATTAACGCAGCGGCCTGGGGCCCTCGGCTCCAAATGAAATTTCGTTGTACGTGTCACAATAAAATAAAGCTCCTTTTATTTCTGAGCATTTGTCTTTACTAAAAAAAACTCTACAAATATTACAATAATGTTTCTACAGTAAAAATAGCTTTACAGTGGCCACTCATTTATATTTTTTATAACATGTTGATTTTCCATGGTGTAATCATTAAACCTATAGTATTTACAAAATGACTACTTTGTTCTGTATTTATTTATTGCTGCATAGCACCCTTCAAGTATTATTGGGGTTTTATTTCCATAAACAACTTTGTGCCACTAACAAAGCTCAATATCTAAAGGCAATCTGGCCTAACCCCAATCTAATGTGTGAATATATATTTAGGGTGAAACATTTTAGACTCCGCCTCGCCCCCAATGTCAGCTGGGATTCGCTCCAGCCGCCCCACGACCCTCTTCAGGATAGGTGGTATAAATAATAGATGGATGGGATGGATCTTAGCTACCTGTGTGTACACTGTTGCCTTTCCCTTGCAGGGTATGGATCACCTGAGAGGTTAAACAACTGGGTTTTAAACATCTGCATATCGAGCCAAGAGAGAGGATGGGCAAGTTGTGAAGCATGGGCCATGTTTCATTAGTTCAGGGTGAATGGGACAGGCTTAAACATGATGTATGCACAGCACGGGACAATTAGGCAGGTAAACAGAAGTAAACACACACAGCTGTTATGGGATTGTTGCTGACTAGATGTGCTACAGAGAGAGAACTGGGCTGATGTGTTGCAAGGGGAGAAGAGCACAGTCAGGGCCAGACTGGCTGGACCTGCTCCAGTCTTCATTAAGGCAGAGATGGAGGGAAAGCAGCTTTTTGACACAACACATACATCTGGATCAGAGTTTGTTAGCTGTTACACCCCATACGTAGTCTACCAAAGCCCTGCAACTGATTTGTTGCATGTTTATTATCTTATAGCACCTATTTGGTAGCAAGATGTTTTGTTTCCCAACTGCACTCAGTTATCTTGAAGGAAAAATTATAAATCAGCAGTAACTGCATTTTGCTTTTCAACTAGCAGATGACTAAGAACAATACTTGTAAAATATTCATCCTGTTTGTGTGACTTACTGTTCAGCGATGATGTAGCCGTCCTCTACAGGAGTACACCTCACCCCTGCCACCTCCACATTTCCCACCATGTCTGAGAAGGCCAGACCGAGGTTCGTGCCATGGATGGTCACCCGTGTGCCTCCCTCAGGGGGTCCAGCAACTGGTGTCACCTACAGGGCATAAATGGCCAAAGTCAGGGAGACACTTATAAATGTGTTGTGAAGAATGTTTTCCTCACCAGTTATGAACTTGTCTTATATAAATCATACAGTAAAGGGGCACTGGCTTCCATCGATGCTCAAGGGTAAATATGCTCTTTTGGTCCAGGTGGCTGTAAAAGCAATTAACTGCCCTTGCCTGCATCCACAAAATGTCAGAACATACCATGAGTCACTGTGCCAAGAACATGCTCAAAACAGCAGTACCTAATGGCACATACATTCTTTCTAAATATAGCATCACATCTATACACACACAATGACACAAGCTCACGCATTTAAACTTCTTTGTTTTCTATAAAATCTTCATCTAGATTATACAACAGAGCAGTAAGTCCAATAAAAGAAACATCAGAATTAAAAAAAAAAGGGATGGATTATTAACATTGTGAAAAGCCTCCTACACAGAACTACTGTTGTTGCCATGGATGATGAATCTAACGAGGGGCCATATTAATGCTTAGTGCAGATCACCTACTCATAAAACACAATATGGTTGCCCAGCGTGACCTTAGCACAGGATGGCACAATGCCTTCTAGCCCTGATGAGGCTCTGACCTGGCCATCATCCAGCCCTTTAAACAAGAGAGGAGAAAAGCAGGAGGAGAAAGAAAAAATGAGTAAACACAGAAAGAGAGAAAAATGAAGAGGAAGCTAAAGAAAAACCAAGAGAGCAGACAATACTGTTTGGTAGACAGTGCAGTAGAAGGAGACAGAGGAGACTAAGAAAGAGGAGGGCAGTGGGGAGGAGATGACTGTCACTTTGCTGTGTGGAACTGCTAGTGCTATGTAAACAATCAATATGCTATTACTGGCCATGCAAACAGAAGGAAAGAACCAGCAGTCAGGTGTGGCCGCTTACCAAGCCATGAGGTGCCAAATGATGGCGACCCTTGGAGAGGTCCCCTCCCTATTCTGACACCCACTAGGGCATTGCAGCTTCCCCGTGGGATGCCGGGATTGTAATCTAGATTGAGTGGACATTAATTGCTCTGGATGTAAAGTAAGTGTGTCACTGCACCGCCTGAAGGGGCTGAATACATGAATCTTTTACCACTGCTTGGGCATGCAGGGTACAAAGAGGGGAAACATAATAGCTAAATATAACCATGTCAGGCAATGGCAGCAGTTATTCGAGTAGACTTGGTGATGGTTACGTAAGCAATGTAAGGGGCTTGAGAGAAGGAGAGAAGGAGAGGGGAGGGGGGAGAGGGGATGGGAGAGAGAAAAGTGTAAAAAAAAAAAAAGAGAGCAGGGAAAATGGGATGAGCAGCAGAAGGAATGTGGATGCCACTCTATTCAGTCCTATCAGCCCTGATGGATGACAGGTGAGGCGGGGATGGTGACAGGGCGGTGATGCTGTATCACAGATGGACCTGCTAAAAGCTTGGGAGACCTCTTCCTTCCACCCTTGAGGCGGAAATGAAGCCCTTCCCACGATGTCCGGAGCACAGGAAGACAGTCTAATCCATGCATGAAACCCATCTGACTGAGTTCCCCACTGGCAGACAGAGCCTTGATTCATCAGCGGATTAAAGAAAAACCACAACTTCAAAGGCTCACGCCACCAGTGTCTTTAGGCTGGGAGTCAGGAGAGACTGTCTCTGTCTGCCTTTTGTACACAAATAACTACATCTATAAAGGAGTCTCCCTCTACATGAGACCGTGATTTGACTGCTTGAAAACCAGATCTAAATGACCTTTTTATAGACCAGAGTCGACCTACTGCAGTCATGGACTGTAGATAATATTAAGATGGGTGGAGTAGCTCTTTATATTTAACTGAGACATACTTTTTGCAGCTCTTTTCCTTCTTTTGCTTTCTGTCTTTTATCATCTCATCTCCCTCAGGATACGTGGCACACCCTCCTCTGAGCACCAGCTTGTTTGTTTTTCTGCACCAACTTTCAGAGGGAAGAGGAAGAGGAAGCCTCACTGGATGTGCACGCACACCCTGCTCCCCTGTTCTCACCCAGTGCTGCCATGACATGCCCCCTGTGCAAGCCTTTTAGGAGCAGTGCTGCTGGTCACCTGGCACGGCCACACTGTCAATAGAAGGTAATTCCCAGCAAACAGCCTGTCAGCTCGCACGGCGCCTTCCCCACTCCCACTCTTAGACTCTATTTCTCTCCAGCTCAGGGGACCTGAGTATTGATCCCTTTCCATCACATGTTTCTTCAGGATTTGGCAGCAACCACAGAAAGACTAAACAAGGGTGAGATGACCTAAATAGAGAAGAGAGGCTTTCTAATCCAGGAGAAAGAAACTTCCAGAAATAATAATAATCTGCTAGAGACAGAGAAAGATGGCCATCAACGTGAACAGCCTGGGGATGTCTCTCTCTGTTGGCACCATCTTATTTAGCTGAAGTTATGGTGGGGAAAGTTGTGCTGATGCAGCCAAGGCTAAACTCAGCACATACAGTGGAGAGCAATATACCGCCCCTGCTGCCCTCAGGCTATGCAAGCTTAGCATGTCACTGTAAGTAGAGTAGCTGACTGAGCTCAGTGGTACTCTCCAGGACAATTGAGCAGTAATAATGGTTAATCATCCCATTTACTGCTAAGATAAACAATATCAGCAATTTTACTTTATATTTTTTTAACTCTGGGGCACAGCAGTGTGGTGGTTAGCGCTGCTACCTCATAGCAAGAAGGTTCCGGGTTTGGACCCAGGCTGACCCGGAGCTTTTCTGTGTGGAGCTTGCATGTTCTCCCTGTACCTGTGTGGGTTCTCTCTGGGTACTCTGGCTTCCTCCCATAGTTCAAAGACATGCAGCTTAGATTGACTGGTGACTCTAAATTGCCCATAGGAATATTTAAGTGCACTCACTGCTGACTATTTGCACACACAGCTCCCATGTAGCATACATTCCCTCTTCACTACATTGTGTTCCTGTTGTATTTTCCATTATGCTTTTTTCAAGCACCTTAGAGTTTGTGTTACCTACGTATCTATTCATTTATATTGTGTGGCATTCATGTGGACGGCAAAATAAGAATTTCATTGTATAGGGAAACACGTTTCCTCACTGTGCATATGACAATAAACACTTGAGTTGAATTCAGGAATAACTGGTATACATAATGGAAGGATGGATCTTTTATTCTCATTCTTTAACATATGTAATTTCATTTCAACAGAGGTTCCCCCAGAATCAGACTACATGACTGTACAGTAGATGCATTTCCACTTTTGCCATCGCTGGGTCTTATGCTTTTGAAATTAAATAGCCCTTGATACAATTTAGGAGCTCACAGCTAATCTCTTTGTCTTTGGACTCTGCTCAGACTAATTTGAGCATGTCACATTTAATTGTGAGTTGCATTTAATGGGCTTGATAAAACTCCACTGATCACTTGCTCCAGAACAAACTACATCCTAAATACTCTATGGGGTCTTAAATAGCTTGTAGCCTGCTGAGAGATACGGGTTGTGATGAAAAAGACTTTTTAGTGCATATAAGATGAGAAAACAAGAGACAAGATGACAGGATAAGGGGTGTATTTGAGGATGACTTCTCCTTAGTCTTAAGTGCTTGAACAGGCCAAGGTGGACATGTGCTCGGTTTGTGTGCATGTTGCCTGGCTGAAGATTCTCATTAGAACATTTTGCTCTTTCTTCTATTGACTGGTTTAATGAAGTGTAGCACACAACCTGTACAGTAGCTCTCTCAGTGAGGGGAATTCAGTTTTACTATGATACCTACTGACAGGTCCACCATGACTATGATGTTCAAAATATCAACAAGTTTGCCTGCACTATGTGAGGGGGAGAGAGAAAGAGAGAAATCTTACATTTCCTTCTTTCCTAAGGCAATAGCTAGATGTTTATATTCATGTCACCAGGAGACAGGGAAGCCTCTTTGCTATACTGTAACCCCACACAGAAGCCACAGTCAAAGCCTACTGAGGAGACACCTTTCATATGCCCATCCAATTCGCAGCTTCATTTGATGTCGTTCCCTCTGCTGTTAGCAGGGGCTTACATCCCTTCAATATTAATGGCCCATGGTGGGAGGCACCATGGAACTTAATAGAAACATTAATTATTCAAAAGGCCTATCTTGTGGTAGGCACATCTACTAATGTGCTAGTATGTATACAAATCAACTCATCATGGGGGCTTTGGTGCATACAATCAAAACCAAATTTATTAATAAATTCAACCCACCAGGGGGATGTCTGCTTCTTAAAGTAATTGTAATCACTGAGAGACGAAGGGGGTAGGGGGCAGCACAAAGGAATGACGACTTCACCGCTGATGAAGAGGAGAAGTCTGTGTGTGTCTGAAGTATATGATACATCTAAATTAATGCAGAGCTGGTTTTGCCATCTTCTGAATTTTAAGCATAGTGCTACAGGGTCAGCTGTAGCACACTGATTGGAGCTAGATGTGTGGGAGCAGTCAGTGACGGATGGACAGAGGATTATGGGTACTGACCTCAGTGATGCGTGGGTTGGTACACTTGACATTCTTGCTGGACAGGTTCAGCCAGCGGGTGGTGTAAGGGTTGATGGGAGGACAGTGGTGCCGCAGAGTACACCTTCCTTCTCCGCTGCACCAGCCACACTGGAACTTCCTCTCTGCCTTCAGACACATGCCGCAGCTGTCCCGCTGGGCTGCACACTTGTACAGGTGCACTGTGGGATGTGGGAAGCAGCATGGACACAGAGTACAGCACACAATAACTGAACAATCTACACAAGTATTTGGAGAGCATTTGTTTTGTAAGGAAAACAGACGGCTGCGAGTAAAACATCTCGACAGGCTGTTTCTTCTACCTTTTCTATTTTAATTTACACATATGATTAATACGCCATATGAATAGATATGTACTTTCTTGATTTCTGCTTATTGTAATGCAGAGAGAGAGAGATTTGTTTGTTCCTGTTTGTCAGCACGCGTCATCAGCAGCATCTTTTGTTCTTACCTTGGATATTCTCTGGGTTATCAATAATGAAGTTGCCGTTCCACACCACTGAGAAATCCACAGGCAGCTCACTGATTTTCATTCCTTCATACAGATACTAGAGGTCAAGGATGGGAAGAAAGGAGAAAAGATATAAATACATGGAATAAAAGCCGAAAAGAAACAAAAAGAGAGGTGCATTTCAGTGGGAGGTTTGGGAATTTGAATCCTCACAGGTCCTTGTCGATGCACCGCCACGTCCTTCCGTGGTTAACCTAAACTTACATCATCGTCATGAGCTGACAAAGTGAGAAATCACATGAAGTGGGCAGAAGTGAGCTTCCCTTCTGGCTTTTAGAGATGCTGTCTTTAACTGCCTCCTGTGCCTTTAATTCCAGCTTGACTTTCATTGTGCAAGTGTGTGTGAATGACTGAGAGTGTATGAGAGAGAGAGCAAGAGAGCAAAATGTGTACAGCACACATGTGGTTCCACTGGGAATATACTGCCAAAGTCGGCCCATGCTTGACTGGAGGGCAAAGCTACATATGCTGCAGTTTTCTTCAGTGTAATTACCTAGGCTGTATCTACTGTGTCTCCACACATACATACTCAAACACACAAACACAAACACTGTGGCAATGTGGTATCACACTCATCCTCTATAGATGGTAGTGTAATTACCAATGTACAGTATATGCAGTCAAATAAAAACAAAGTAAAAGGAAAAGAAAATCAGACACACAAACAGACCATGCATCACCGGTTGCACCTAATCTGACAATACGGGCAAGCATCACCTGACCTACCGAACTATTCTGGCACTGCACGCTAGAGCTGTTGAAACGGAGGGCAGTGACTCGGTGGCTGACCCCCTGGATGTGGAGGACACACTCGTAGCCTCTCTGGCCAGACTGGGGCTGTGGCAAGTTCCTGGCCTTTAGGGTGATGGGCTTCACTTCTCCTGCTGGGATCAGAATCTCCTCCGAGCGCACCAGCTGGGGACAGTCCTGGAGGAAACAAGTGCAGGGTAGACCACATGTGTTAATGCCAACACAGCTGACACCGCTTTTTGGCACTTAGGTTACCGGCATGACGAGAGGAACCACAGCTTCAGCTTGGGATCGATATTAACAATATGAATAATAAAAAGTATGATTAGTGCAGCTGAAGTGGAAATTCAACTCTGGGCTCTAATCTGAGTGTTAAACAACTCATTATCAACACTGGTATTTTGAAACTGACGAAATTGGCCTAGACTGAGAATGATTAAATAAGTGCTCAGTGTGTTACAGGAGGAGGCAGAAATTTAGAAGTCAGTGTTATTGGCAGTATAATCTGAAAGGAACATTTGCAACAAGACAACCATCAGCACAGCATGACACAAGGAAGCCTTGGTTTGTTAGTCACCTTCAGCCTTTCACATCCATAAACTATGAGCTTCTTGTGGGTGGCTGTGGTTCAGGAGGTAACGCGGGTCGTTTCCTAACTGGAGGATTAGCAGTTCGATTCCCGGTTTGTCCAGTCAACATGTTGAAGTGTCCTTGAGCAAGACACTGAACCCCCAGTTGCTCCCGGTGATGTGAATGTGTGTGTGTTTGGGAGTGTGAATGGCCGAATAATGTGAAAGTGCTTTGAGTGTGCTGTAAAGCATAGAAAGGTGCTGTACACGTTTAAGACCATTTACCATTCTCATACAGGTTTGTCTTGCAGTATCATGATATGGAAACATCTGTGCTTATAGAAAGTAAGAGGCCTATCTTTAGTCATAATACAAACAGGAAGTAAAGCATCTGATGTCATTGGTAAAGCTGTGCATGTGAGTTTCAGAAAAAAAAAGATGCATGAATTGAAAGACTGCAGGAGTGATGCCCACTGTGGTCACACCAGCTACACTGTAATGTAACACTCAGCACAGCAGTTAACACCCTTTGTTGTCCTTCAGTAAAAGGATGTGGAAATGCTGTTTGTAGCTACCACACATGATTGATTTGGCCAGAGAGATCCTGTGTCATTGTTAAGACACGCTAAGCTCAGTAACTCCAGAGATAATAGACTGTTAATTGCTACAGCAGAAGACAAGAGCTCTAAATGAAAAATGCCAATTCAGAAGAGCTTAGATGGCTGTCTTTGTGAAGATGTGCCCTGAGGCAGACACAGAGCAGGATACAGGCAGACGGAGGAGAAGGAATGTGCCGGAGAGATTGGAAGAGAGGGGGGAAGAACAGGGAAACATGGGGAAGAAAGAGAAAATTGTTCCAATAAAATTGCTTATATGCCTGGGTGTGTGTTTGTGCATGTGTCTGTTCCACCAACCTCAGAAGTGTTCACTCGTCCCTCCTGGAAAGAACAGCTGGAGGGGTCATGGGTGCACAAGTTGCGGTATTTGCACCAGTGGCAGCGGAAAGCACTGTTCACACACGACAGGCACCTGCATGGATACACACACACACACAGTGTGAGAGAGTCAGGAAAAACAGTACAGTCAAGGAGGGGCATTGACTTTGCCAGAGTGGGCAGGTGCCATGGAGGAAATGAGTTCAGATCCCAAGTGACACCTGCTGTTGTTGTTGTGCCCTTGTGGTCGGCACAGAACCCAATAGCTCCTGGGCCAAACTCTCCCTGCATACATTTTCCACTGTCATATATTAATACTGCATGTCATGTGTGTACAGGAGGATGCATATTAACCCTCATAACTGGAAAAAGAGAGAGAGAGATAGAGTGGAGGAACGTTGAGTAATGAGGACAAATAAGACACTGGCACAGCTTGATCCTGCAATTACCATTAGCCCTGCATTGTTGGAGTGTCACTGTAATTACCAGCTGTTAGGTGTGTGTGTGTGTTTGTGTGTGAGCATTTTTGCATGTACAATATGTAAATGTGTGTGTCACTGAGTGAGTACATACTTAACAAGATCCTTTGATTTCAGGTACATACTTTAAATAAAAAAGATTCACTTACAGCATCACAGCCTACTGTGCTGCAGCAGAACGGCCCTGGTCAATGGTATATTATAACATATGATACAACTGGAGTATTTTTACTAATGCACTCCCATGTACAGTAATCACCTAGTTTCAACTAGTTTACATACTGTTTGGTAGTTTAATTTGCTGAATAATAACACATTGCACGTTGTTCATTATACAGTAATGGTAGGTTTTTAAAACAACTATCCAAAAGTAACCCTAAAATACATTGACAGAGTAGAATCATACCGTATAGTATTCCTGTAAACACTACGTATGGATGGAGAGATGAGCAGATGCAATGATCAGAGACAACTGACAGCCTGTGGAGGCAACAAGACACGATACTATAGTCTCATATATAGTCTCACTTGGCTCTCCCTCTCACTTTCTCTCTCTGAATTGAGGTTGAGTTATGCATAGTTGCTCACTGTAAAATATTCATTGGTGCAAAAGCATGGCAGGGATCTCTGGCAAGCACACTACTTCACTGATTCACCTTAAGTCAAATAGTGTGCACAGGATATGTATAAGAGTGAGAGATAGAGCGAGTACAAGTGGCATCAGAGGGAGGGAGTGTGCCCTTATCAAGTGTATGCATCCTTCTTTGTGTGTTTCAATGTGTGTGGCTTTGTGTGCAAGTATGTTTGTTGTCGCTGATTAGCTGAGCTGATGTGAGAGCTGGTAATTGCTTTCTGTGCTACTCAGGGTTCTCAGGCAGCCATGTGAAGCTACAAGGCAGTGTGTGTGTATGTGTGTTTGTGTGTGAGAGAGAGAGAGAGCAAGACAGATGGAGAGAGAGAGACAGAATAACTTTGCCTGCTTTTATCTGGCAAACAAGACAGCAGCTGCAACATTTTGTTTTAATGTCGAGGGGATAGTGAAAGGACAATATTCCTGCACCTCTGCTAGCGCCACTGCTGTGATATCCTTACCACCCTGCTCTCCACTGAGTGATGCTCTTTAGTCAGCAAGGCCTCTGGATCTCTCACAAACAGAATCTACCTCAGTGGAATAGAGCAAGCATTTTCAAAGGCACTGCTAACAGATCTCCAATCCAGGGATTCAATTCCACATCACTCAATCAGGCAGAGACATGGCACAAAATACCTGCCTGTTAGGTGGAAAGCAGTGTGTTTATGCACTGCAACATGTTTGAGAAGGCTTCATTAACGCAGCAACAGAGAAACATGCTGTTACAGTGCTAAGGGGGAAGCCAAAGATCACATTTCATTAGTCTTTACAAGGGATATTTTAGGAGACATGGGCTAACTAAGGTTAAGGACAAATTGTAACTAACTCCCTGAGCATTGATCCAGTGGTTTTGGCCAGCAGGTCTGGAACACTGTTAGTGCAAATGAAGAGAGAATGAATGGGCTGAGTGAGAGATACTCACAGCTGATGGATGCTGCAGTTGTAAAACTTGACCTCTGTGCTGATGAGCATCTGACCAGTCTCCTTAGAATTGAGCCTGAGCTCAACGCCTGACCAGTCTGAAAGAGAGGAGTGATGAGCATTTATAGTACACTCATTAATTACTACAGTGCACTGTCTGCTGCTTTCTCTTTTCATTATTTCTAGAGTTAACGTCCTCATTGGTTTTCTCAGTATGTTTCAGTGCAGTAGTATTGTGGACTTTTGATGCTTAGAAAGGTTTTTATTATTACATGGTACTGTATACACACAATACAAATTAAAAGGAACATTGCATTTATGTGCAAATAAATTAGAACCAGTGAATCTGATCAGATTTTGCTTCCTTGCATTCAGCTGAGCACAGTTCTGGCTGTACTTCTGTTCTCTGTAAAAACAGGCTCTTATCTCTCCCCAGGAGAATACAGACTCCATAAATACATTTGTCTGTGTGTCTTTGTGCATGTGTATGTGTAGAGCAGAACCCAAATTTCGGATGACATTCAGTGTGTAGGAGGCTTGAACGACCCTCCGTGCCCCGTTCTCGCTACAACACCTGCTGGGAATCAGGCTCTGTTCCACACAAGTCTGTATAGCAGGCTCAAAGCTGACTTCTACCACTGCACATTTGTCTCACAGGATCTGGCAAACAAAATGGTACAAAGTTCCTGTCCACACAAAACCTCCTCTAGGATTTTGTTTTTCCTCAGTGATGTGTCTGCTATTCAAGCTTGACATCAGTCCAGTGTCCCCACAGTCTTATCCTAACCTAACCTCTCCTCCTTCTGCTTCCTTGCTCTTGTTTTAATTTCTCATCTCTCTTTTATTT
Organism: Monopterus albus; assembly: GCF_001952655.1. Lineage (NCBI taxonomy): Eukaryota > Metazoa > Chordata > Actinopteri > Synbranchiformes > Synbranchidae > Monopterus > Monopterus albus. Next base: position 270,039 of record NW_018128074.1, read on the forward strand.
CCCCATTCCCCACCTTTAATGGCATTTCCTCCTCTCCTCACTCTTTTCCCCCTCTCCTCAGGTCATCATTGCTGCATGCTAAAAGTTGATGTGCAACAGACTGAAAGGCTTGCTAGGGGG
>NW_018128074.1:270177-276876 GCF_001952655.1 Monopterus albus
CAGCAGGAAGTGGCCTCAGGGGGATAAATGTGAAGTAAAAAATGGAGGTATAAACAACTGGGAGAGGCAACAAAAGATGAGAGAGGTGGTCAAAAGATAGGAGGGAGGGGGAAAGAGAGAGGAATGGTTGGATGGATGGATAGCTAGATTGATGGAGGAAGGGCTTAGGGGGATTGGCTGACATTTACCTGGGAGAGAACATTCATATTAGTGCCTGATGCAGCACTCCCCAAGGGAGCTCTGGGCAAACAGGGCTGTCATTTACTCACAGGGAGGAGGATTACCAAACCCCGAAAACACACAGTGATTTCCACACACACTGCACATAATATATAATTCAGGGCGTTTGGTTTTGTCACCCTGCAGCCATCTTGGCTCACAAACAACAGGTATTCATTGTCCAACAACAGGTGTTAGTATTCATAATGACATATATGTTTGAAAATAAATGAATACCAGAGTCACTGTGGTATATTTATGGAAATATGCTGGGGGAATTCTTAAAAGGTCATACGATTTCTATGAATACTATATGAGAGATAATTATCATGTCTTTTATCCTGCACCTAACAGTTCTACCCAACTACAAATGTGTTCTAATTTAGATTATTAATTGAGGCAAAAATTGTTGACTTAATGTTGCGACTACTGGTTAAATACTGTCCAATTAATTGCTATAATGGGTTAAATGATTGTTTAATATACATTTTTTCTTTCTCTATTCATCAGGTTCCACTTTTCTCAGAAACAACCTGCAGACCACCTTCCTGTGTCTTGGATTTACAACGACACTAATCCACCATATCAACTTCGCTGTCATCCCTTCAAACAAATCATCCCCCGGGTGATTAAACCTGCATTTTAGACCATTCCCTATCAGCCCCAATCTGATGGCAGTAATATGGCAAGCTGCAGTTCAGCCACAGGCCAGGGGACCTCAGTCTGGTCCTCCATCAGCTCTAATAAAGCCTGGCCTTGTGTACAGCACACTTCACAGGCAGACAACTGATCCTGTATCAGCGGGAGCTTGTTATATAGCCAGTACCTGCTTAAATTAGGAGTGAAGAATCAATAAAGATGATTCAGAGTGTGCATGAGCAGTTAGCTCAGAAAGGGAGAGCAAATGAGCATCCTACAAAAGCTGTGATTATTGGTCTAGTGCAGTTGCCAGGATCAAGACAGTCTACTGTACGTGAAGTAGGAAAATGATATTTGGGAAGCAATCAGCTCATCCTCCAGTGGACTGTAGTACAGTCTGTTGTATTTACCTTGGTCGGTGGGGATGAGGGGGACGTCCTTGGCAGCAGGAGACACACAGAGTATCTGGTTGCCATTGACATGGCCCTCCACCTCCGTGAGGTTGCCAAAGGAGCAGGTGATGCCTGCAGAAAGGTCTGGAACATCGCTCACCTTCACCAGCAGCTGCACATGGGGTCGGGAACATAACAGTGATGTGACAAAGTTTGTTACTGAACATGGATCAACATGAGCAACAGAGTTAACTATAGGTTAAACTGTCCTGCACACATCAGAGCCAAATCCAGACATGATGATCCAGCAGGCTGATGTTATATTTGCAAGGACATTGGAGAAAAATCTTATTGCACAACCCTAACTTTAATAAAAATGAGACAGTAGGCTGGGAAAGCTGTGAAAAACATTAGTGGCTTGAATGCAGCAGTGTAATAAGCTCCAAAAAAGAAAGAAGAACACACTGCTGCTGGCAAAGCTGTCTATCCACTTTGCCAAGAAATGTTGTTGCTTTATCAACAGCGTGATAATGAAAATGAGGCTGCATTTAGATCATAATGTTTCATTCAAGTTTAGAAAATACAACTGCAAAGGTAGAGACACAGGTAGCGATTCAGACAGTGGTAAACACCAAGCTGAATAAAAGGAAATTAAAAAATGGCCACTTGCCAAATTCCATTTATGGTTTCCTCTTCTTTAGAATTCACAAGGACACACAAATACATAAAACACAAGCAAACACCACCACCACCACACACAAGCACACGACGTCCAGTACATATGCAAAATAAACATGGAGAGATGCATATCGAGGCGTTTGAAGTCATTCTCCTGAGAACACTGACACTGAGGCTGGAGCACTCAGCTGCTCTGCCTAAAAATAAATATATTCTGCGCACAGGGTGTGTGATCTGACTCGCCAGCCAAGAGAGGCAGCCTGGATAATTATCGCCATGGCATTTCACAGCCATGTTCCATTAGCTGTTATTTTTGGGCTATACTGTTTGAAGTTTCTCTTTGTTATATCTGCCTCTCACTAAACACTGTGGGGCTACTGGGACAGGCGAGACAGCTGAGCAGCTTAACTGTAGGCCTTTCAAGACACGCTGACTGTCTCAGTAGCTGACTACAGTGCCTCCCTCGTTAGCTGGCTTACTCTTGTACTCATTGAGAGGATGGATGATTTGGTTTTTTTTGTTTTTTCTTTTTCCTGTTGAGGACCTCTCATCTTCCTGTGTTTTACCTTCACCGTGTTTGTGATGCTTCACTCTGAGGTGTGCCAGAGAGATCGTTGATTACAGCAATCACAGCAATCAATGTCTTTTGTTCAATGTAGAATCCCCCGAGTAACCTCTCTCATTAATTAGCTCTCATCGTTCTACCAAGACACACATACAGATAAATACTCAAACTTTGCTCACGCACATGCAGAGGAAGCAACGCCGCTACAGAAAGTGAGCTCGTCTCCGAGTGTTAAGCCTTTGCTCCTTTTGTTCTGCTGTCCTCCCCAATAATGGCAGCGGTGGGTGTGTTTACAGCTTGGCAGCAGCGACCGGCCTAATTGGTGGCAGAGTTTTAATAAAGGTAATTTGATTGTTTTCTCTGTATTTCTGTCTCTCGCCATGCCCAAATGAAGAGACTGTGTTGTCATGGAGATAGCTGTCTGCCTCTGTGGAATTTGTGAGTGGTTCTGTGGATGGTGTGGTGAGATGACCCTGTTGCTGCTATGGCTCACATAGAAAGAAACCTAACTGATAAAACTGTTGCTTGTAGACCAGATAACAGCAAGAGGTCGACTGAGGACAAACTTACAGCAAAGGGAGAATCACTCCCACAGCCACTGGCACAGTTATCAGATATTCTTACACAGTTAGATTCCAAAATCCAAAATACAAGTAAAAAACCTTCAGTGCTGTTGTTACTGTATATGCATTTTGAAGAGGTCTAGAGATGTTGGCTGTAGCTTTATCTACCATCACCCCCATTCTCACCGAGCTTTATCGAACAAAAGTGCCAAACTATCACATCTGAAAAATTGTAAAGCAGCTTGGTGATAAATTCTGTTGTGAGCAGTTTTACTTGGAATTATGTCGTATGATATGTCACATATCTGTCAGACAGAATAAAAGTGCACACCTGACACAAAAGTATCTGTAGGAGTACCACTAGCGCAGTAGCACAGCTAACAGCAAGACCGACACCTTCTCTTGTGTTTTCTTCAAGTGTGAATGACTCATCTATATAACTGACATACTGCAATTAGTAACATAATCTAACTACCAGTGAGCATTTAGGGTGGAAGCAGACATTTCTAAATCTGACATGGCTAAACCTAAATGAATCAGTCCAAACAGACCGAAAAATGTACTTTCTCTTCTGTGTTTTGATTAATAGACCCTTTGACAGTGTGTTTAAAAAGCTAAAGTGTGTGTCCATACGTGCACATGTGCAACATTCACCAGAGCCTTGCACTGATGCTCGATCTGCCTGTTTTTGCTCAGTCCATGTGGAAATACTGCGCTGTACTCAGCTGTACTTGGACAACTTTAACACCTACACACCCGCCCACACTAACATGTCTTGGCACACATATTGACTGCTCAGTACCAAGTGAGCATATGCACATGGAAACGCCTACGTGGGGGCTCTTATGAACCTTCCCATCTAATGTTTATGCATCAGCCACAATCAAGACTAGGCAAACTGCTATGTGGGATTGTTTAAAATGTTCTGCCTCTGTACGTGGGTAGAGAATATGTATATGGAGGCAAATTTTTCACTGTGATGTGTGCAAGAAGTGGTGGAGATTGCAGGTGCACTGTATGTAGGGATGCGTGTATATGTGTAAACTTACAGGTACGCTGGGCTCTGACACTGCAATGCTGTCTGGGTACACAGTTGCCTTCACGCACTGGTTGAGAGAAGCTGCAAAACGATAGGGCTCATCTGCACGCTCACACCGGTTCCTCTGAGAGCATCTGAAGAGACAGGAGAAGAAGGAGTTACTGATTTTGTTCTTCAACAGGAAGATGAATAAAAATGAAAAAGAGAGGCAGCCAAAGCTATTACAGCACTGAAAAAAACTAAAGTAGTATATGTTACAAAAGTTATAATAGCAAGAAAAACATAAGTAGCCCCACAAATATATCACAGGAAAAAAGTTCAGGAAAGAAAACACTAACGATGAAAAGTAGAGGAAAGGTATGAAAACAGTGACGCAATAACAATAGTTGCAGAAGTGAAAACTGATGTTAGAAGAAATGTGGCAATGAAAACACCATGTGACAGTTAGGGGTAAGAAAGACAAATTGCCAGCGCTGAGACAAGTTTTAAAAGCCCATCCGGCAGCAGATGGAGGAGGAAGGAGAGATGAGGAGTAACAATATCAAAAACACTAACCAGAAATGGAATATTAAACAATGTAATAACAGAAATAGGAGGAAATAATGCTGTGTCAGTGTCTCTTTGACATGAGGTTAATAGTTCACTGTTGTCTACAGAATATGTGACAGGAGTGAGTGAATACCTCGATTTTACAAGACCGGGCCTATAGATAGCATGATTAATTCTACCTACTAAACATTGTACGGACACTACTGTTGATCGAAGTGCATGTCGTTCACCTTTTCATCCACTACCTTTGTCTTAAGATGCCTCAGCTGATCACTAACAGCCTTTAAAATTACACCAGATAATTAGGGGCCTCTTTGGTCCCTTTTCCTCAGTTTTCACCATGTCAGCATTACTCATGCAGATTTGTTTCGTATTGATTGAGGCTGTAAGTGTGACGTGCTCTAAAGTCTGATAATGTATATTGTCATTAAGTCTGCTGCCTTGCTTTGCAAAAACAGATGGCAAGTTGAAAATATAATGCAAAGCACTTTTGGGGTTTTGATGGATTGCTTCAAACTTGGATTACACAAAAGCTATCTGTTGTAAAAATGCATATTTCATGACACTATCATCAATACCACGCTGCCATGTAGGACATGTAGCCCTAAGAGTTTTCTGAACTATTAGGTGGTAATGGCCTGCAGAAAGCTATGCACTCCTAAGAAACACAGAAAACAACAACTGCTTCCAGTGGGAAATTTATTACACCATAGTAATATACTGTGCACCAAAATCATATCTTTCAATCACTGAAAACCTCAGAGATGTAACTAGTTCAGATTATATGCTGTTCACTCATAAGAAATCTTAATGGTCAGTGTATCGAGTATCACACAACACCTGCACAATCCACCACATTCCTCATTAAAACTCAGCCACCTCCTCTTACTTATTAAAACTGGGTGCTCCTACCACCCCATTGCACCAAAGACTCTCTATTCTCATCCATCCCAGCAGTCTAAGTGTCTTGCTAACCGGCTGTCTGGTCACAGCAGCTCTAATTGGGACCCGACGGGTCAGCCGCTGTCCACGATGCTGATGTGCCACTATGAGCCATGTCCATTCTTCCCTGGCTGCTAACTTTGAGTGTGTGTGTGCGTTAGGGTCCGTATCATTCTTCCTAACCACATATTCTCACACATACTGACTCTAAGCTACTACATCTTCATCCACAGCCTCTGTGTGTAATTATGTTGTCAGAAGTTCAAGACACATCCAGCAGACTCACATGAACAGGCACAAGCACGCCGAGGTTCACATCCGACACACCAGGCATGCACACATACAAACACTCATGATGTGCACAGAGCTCCCTGGGGATTTTAGAGAGCAGGGAAATGTAGAATTAGTGTAGTAGTCTGAATCTCCCAGTGGGAAAAGGGGGGCACTCCAGCAGGATCTATGTTTTATGGATTCCCCTTCACCACTTTGGAAAGTGTATTTCCACACTTTAAATGTGAGGAAATACAGTTTTTATTGTTACTCCCGATATGAATTCATTTGCTTTTATGTTTTTATCATTCGATTCCGCCACATTTGCCACGTTTCTCTCTCTGTCTGTCCGTGTCTCTTCGTCCTGTCTCATGCTTTCACAAGCTGAAACTAGTACATGTTTTATAGGCAAGGTGCTTCTCCATCTGCAATTTCACACTTCTTTTACATCAACAATGGGAGCAGAAAATGATGCTTAATGTACTTTCAGGTGTGGGCCACGGCACAATGTTTTATGCATGTCTCTGAGCTACAAGTACAGATGTGGAAACTTGGGCTGTCATTAACTGACAGAAAGCCCTGCATTGATTTTCCTCATTAAGATTCGTCACTAAGATTTATAATTTATACATACTGTACATAAATATATATATATATTCTGTATTTGTTTTTGTTTGTTATTGCTTTTCTAACTGAAAATAAAATTCATTTTTGTGGGGTGAAGTAAGATGTAAGTGCAGCAAGGGGGTGAGGCAGCTGGGGGTGGTAAGGGGTGCAGGATGGCTGCTGTTGCCATGGTTTCAGAAGATGGCCATTATCTCTGTGTAGTTAGAAGCTGACCCC
>NW_018128074.1:276910-278022 GCF_001952655.1 Monopterus albus
GTCTGCTCCCGGCCTGTCACTCGGTAGCTTCGCTAGTGCTTTGTCTTTCATCACTCACATTTTGAAGTGGTACCTCACACAAAGAAATGAAGTGTTAAAGGAAGTGAAATGCACACTGAATTTCTTTACTACAGAAATAGATTCACGCATACAAACAAACAAAAACATAAGCAGATGTGCACACATGCTTGCAGGCATATGCACCAATTTACAGTACAAATGCATGCAGGTCTTTCAGCCCGTCTCCTGTAATAAGCAGCTCCTAACTATTTTCCCTCCAGCAGCTGCTGGAGGCAGACACCCGGGGTGTTATGCTCTCAAAGCTCTGTCCATGGTCCTGAAAAAGCTACCACATCATTACTCCTCTGTGGCACCTATAACTCCACTGGAGGGTATGAATGCAGTTGTAAGTGGCAGTGACATTTCATGCAGTCATGTAAGGTAAGAGAGAAAACAAAAAACACACATAAAACAAGCAACAGAGTTGGTTATATTGTTTTCTTCTGTAGCAGTTTGAGTGGGCTGTACAGTTGGAGTTGGAGCTTTGAGGCACAATTGAAGCCAAATGATACAATATATGTAATCTAATTCAGTAACCTATATCTATTGCACAGTATAATTCATAGTTTGTGTGTCTGCAGAAGCACTTTCTACACTGCAGCAAGTAGAGAGTAGCAGAGGTCAGAATCCAGGGTCCCCACCAATGCCTGCTTCTGATTCTAGAGCCCTAGAAAGGCAATTAGACTTTCATCTTTCCTGTGCCAAACTATGATAGACACCCAGGCATGTGAATACACACACACACACACACACACACACACACACTGTGTAGACTACAACACACATACACAAACATGTACACAAAAATGTCCATCCATGGGATCATGCACAGCTACACATATGAGTTTAATAAGCTTGAATTAATTTGTGCCAGAACAAGTTGGATCTGGATCCTGCACCGCTCAAACTGTCATTTACATACAGTATAAAACAAAAGGGCTATATGAAAAATATAGGCTATAAAGACCAAAGATCTTTTGTTTAACTTGCCTTGTACAACAGCATATTAAACTAAAATTAAAATTATTAAATGCATATAAATGTAATTGTAA
>NW_018128074.1:278077-289378 GCF_001952655.1 Monopterus albus
GACTGTAAAAAAAGACATTATGGGCTGTTTTAGATTAGTTGCTGTAATATTCTGAATATAATGTTAATACAGAGTGGAATCCAGTAAGCCCCCAGATGTTAAGGTGAAGGCCATAACCTCACAGTCCTAATGTTGCCTAATTTAGCATCACGCTTGACATTTATGACTGACACTTGCAAATGCTTGACTTTGTATGTGATGTATTAGTCTCTATACACACACAACAAATAATGGTTTTGCCTCTAAGCTGCTCCCTTAATGTGGAAACTATTCTGCCCACACTGACATGCCGGGTCCATCATCAAGTGATATTCCAGGACCTCATAATTCACTATTTAAGCACTGATAATAACATAAAATCTCTTACATTGAATGCTTCAGACATTTATGGACACCTTTATATACTGTACACACACACATATGTACTGGCCTTGACAGCAGAGTGGGAGAATCAGGCGACAGGGAAAGATTTTTGTTCTGCTCCTCCACCCCTTCCCTTACCACATCTAAGGGCTTCAGTGAAAGTGTGAAGGCCTGTCTGATTGCAGCTCTAGCTGTGAGCACCGTGTTTAAAAACAGGAGGAGAAAACAGAGGGGGTGCCATTTTGAAATCACCTTCCTTCCCCGACTAGACCCAGACCACTGCACACCACACAGAAAAGAAAATGAGAGCACACAGAGACACATAAGGGTGGGTGGGAGGCAAATGAAAAGTGATAGGGTGGGGGCATGTAGGTGCAGGATGAATTAGATGTATATTGAATGTTTGATGGTGCTTTACAAAGCTTTAGTAGTCTTAAGTGGTAAAACATTATGTTTGGGAACCATCAAAATGATTTGATTTAGCTGAATGGAACCCGAGTCTGGGGACTGGGGACCGTGTCTGTACACAAACACATGTTAATGTAAACATGTATGAAGAATGACTGCACTGGGATTTTGGCTCCTCAGCACGAAAAGAGGATTTATTAGGAGAGCAGTGATGTGCTGTGTTGTGTGGCGATGGGCTGCCAACACACATACATATACACTGCCTCCTTCCATCAGTGTTTCATCCTCATCCTCAGTGATTCAGGGCATCCCTAAAGTGTGACAATACCCACTTAAATGTAGACCACAGGAGGTACAAAGAGAAGTGAAGGGGGAATAGAAAACAGGGTTTCCGATTTCAGAGCATCACAAAGACGGTAGATGCAATCTCAGGTTGCTGTGCCGGCTTGGGCTGACACGTGAGGACATAGTGTGAAACCCAAAGCTTATGTCAGAGGTCAAGCCGTAAGCTGTAAGTTATAATCTGTCTCCTGTGGCGATAATGTCACTGTAGGACAGCACCCACAGACACAGAGCTCAGTATGGCCACAATCCATTCATCTTATCTTCTTACACAAACTATTGTAGTGTAAACAGAGTTGACAAATACACTCACCAGCCATTTTATTAGGTACACCTGTACAACTGTATCCAATTCCATGAAACACTTCCACCTTACCATCTGTGTTTATGAAGCTCAAAATGATTCTGTTTTTGGTGAAATTGTCATAGATGTATAAATTCAGTTACATGTTTATTATTGAGGTCGTAGTTAAAGGTGGTGTTCTACTGGACTACATTATATTCAGAGGTGTCCCTAATATTCTGACCCTCTCATGTATATAGAGATGCCTCTGTAATAATAAAAAGTAAAAAATATATATATAAGGTCATGAGAAGCTCACACATATCACTCATACACTTTGCAAACCTTTGCTAGTGGCACAGAGTAATGGAAAGGAGAAAGACAGTATGGATACAGTGAGATTTACAAGAAACCATTGCTCAGTTCTGTGCATCAAGATAGAACTTTAGACCTTTTCTTGTGTGGGCTAAGCAGGGAGAGAGAGAGCAGAGGAACCAGTGCAACGATGGAAGCATCTCAAAAAATGTGTGAGCATGAAGACATGCAGCCACACAGTATTTTTAGGATCATTAACTGTATTATAGTACTGTATGTTGCCTGCTCCCTCGCACTGTACATACTGGTGCAGTGTTTCAGCCATCATGTAACCCACCTGTACTGTGCACTAGGAAGCTATGGGAATATTGATGTACTGAGATGTATGTGATCGATATCTCATCAGGTACAATTGGGAAGATGGATGCGGCTTCCCTCTGACTGCTAACTGTGGCTGTAGCTGATAAGTCGGCCATTAAACACAGCCTGACATCCACACTAGGCTGAAGCAGCTAAGCCACTGACACCATAGGCTAACTGTTGTTGCCATTAGTAAATTAGAGGAGATTTTATGGTTGCCATGTGACATCAGCCATAATACAGTAAGGGACATGCCACCTAAACAAACAACCCAAAGATACAAGAAAGTAGTCCTTAAATAGGACTTTGTGGTTTTCATTTTTTGAGATAATTGGTAAGTAGTGCACCTCTCTACAACAACTCAAATTTCCTGCCTACTATCTCTTTCCAAAATAAGATCCCTCTGATAAGTGGCCAGAAGTGGAGCTGCCGTCATTTGTTACACCTGTTCGGTCACATGCACACTGACAATATCCAGAGACAACACAGTAACACAGTGTAGTAGTGATGTGTTATTCTGCTCAGAGCAGACCTCAAATGCTGATTAACTCTCAGCTGGGGCCAACTGCACCAACAGCCGTAGTGTTAAGCACTTTGAATTGCCTTTGAGTATGAAAATGTGCGATATAAATAAACTTGCCTGGCCTAGCGTTACGCCCTCATCCACACAACAAACCAGTGCTGATTTTGACACACTGAACAGGATTTCTTATGCGCAGATATTATATAAGTACAACAACCACTCAGACTGTAGAGCTTATCACAAATGGCACTGCTTAAAGGAATTCTCTGTAGTGGTAAAACGCGGACCTTGGCACCGGATCGCTTGTCCAATCTCAGCTCTTGGACAGAAGTCAGACTTGCGACTAATCCTGACAAATCTCAACAAAATCACTGGTCCTTTTCTGGAACGTGGGAACGAGCTGAGAAGATGGAGGGAGAACAGAGCAATGTGGTACAATTTGAGATGGAAAAGCCTCTTCTGGGAATGATTAGAGCGCTAACAGCAATGAGATGCAGGCTCTAGGGTAGAGAAAGAGAGAGAGAGAGAGAGAGAGAGGGTAAGCATCACCATAACTCCATGTTTTTGGACTGTGGTCAGACGAAGGCTGAACTACCAATTCACAGGAATGCAACTGAAGAGCGCTTGAGATGATGAGCTCCCTTTGAGCTGCAATCAAAATGCTGCTCGGTTTTGTGGGCCGATGAATGTGCTGCATCAAACATTCCTCTCCCTCTCTCATTCTCTTCCCCTTATTCTTACCCCCCCAATCTTTTCCCCCCTCTCATTCTTCAAGCATTCATCGGATGCCTAGCAGCTGCTGGTAATTAAAGGATTTCAGTCTCACACCACACTGAATCAGAAGAAGAAGAAAGAAGGTAGAAAGACAGGGAATACAGAGACACCACTCCTGCCCAGCTCACCGCCTCATTCTACCTCTCTCACATTCCCTCCTTCTCCTCAGCATCACAAACTAAGCTAATGTCCTTCTATGTTCCTAATTAGCCACTTTAGAATGTTTGCACTTCAATGAGCATACGGACACAGATATTAGGAAAAAAGTGGACGGGGCTGCAGTCTTTAGAGGATAAGAAAAAAGTGTGAATATTGTGGATGGCAGCTGTATAAGAAGGAAGTGAGTGATCAAAGTGTGGGGTGTTTATATGTGGCAAGACAATCATCTCTGGAGTGTGGAAGAACTAATTCCAGAGAGGAAAGTGTTTAGATGGTAGACAGAGTAGAGGTGAGCTGAGAGGACACGAGATGAGTGGCGTAGCTTAGACGCTATAGGTTTGTTGTGAAGGGAGAGAGGGAGCTACGTGCAAACATGGGAAAGATCATTTTACAAAATCAGCAATGGCTTAGGGGTGAATGGTGGAGAATTGGAGAAATGGAGGGAAAAGAAGGCAGAATGCAGTGATCACAGCTGTAGATGGTGCCACAACTGACAAGAAATCTAATTTTGGGTTTGTAGGATGAGGGGAGCTCTTCACCAGAAGGGTGCAGCTGAGTTTCTCCAGCTGTATTTGACAGATTCTTCCTCCTGCTCTTGGTTATATTGAACAATCATGATATCTAAAAGCATTCAGGTAACATCTACTTTTACTTTGTTTTGTCATTAATTATGCTTCCAATAAAATCAACATTTCTGAATTGCCCGGTAAATAAGTGTTCACATCAGCTACCTAGCAAGTAACTGAAGCGGGCATGACAACATAGCATATTTAAGTCAGCACCTGTAAATATTACTACTGCTATCAATATAAAAAGGGCACGTGTGTTTTTATAATGAATGAGTTTGTGCTTTCTTATATAAATGTACGGTAATGTGTTTTCATCACCCACTACTGTCACAGATGAGAGTGGGTGACATGCAAAGAGCCACTGTCTGGATTTGAATCAGGGGTATTGTAGCTATGCCAACCCAAGAGGCCCCCACTGATTTTATGCATAATTTCTTTGGGATATACTGGTGGAGAGGCATGTAATTGTGAATGACAACAAGACACAAAAGCTTTTTCTACAGTAGGAAAAGCTAAATCAGGCTTCTCCAACTTAGCCCTGAGTAGAAGTGCTTGCAGTATTACAGTTATTTTATTCAGTCTCTGACATTTCCAGTTTTTGACCTACTTCCAACTTATCAGTTGGCAAAAACTCTAGAAACACTTATGAGAAATCAGCCAAAAGAATTCTTGCATACTGAAGATATCATGTCTAAATACCAGTCTGGTTTTAGGGAGCAACATAGTATAATCACTGCTGCCATAAAGGTTGTACATGATATCATTATAGCTCTGGATAAACAATAGTACAGTGCAGTTTTATTTATTGATTTATTGAGCCGTTGACCTGGTGAATTGCTCCTTTATAAAGCGAAGGCTAATCAACATATGCTTGTCCAATCAAGCTGCTGGATGGTGTTCAAATGATTTGTCTGGAAGGATTTCTAAAGCAAATTGCCTTATCTCCAACTGGCATGCAGTTTTAAATGGTGTACCCCAAGGTTCACTACTTGAGCCAATTTTATTTCCCATGTACATAAACCATACTGGTGTTAACACCAAAAGAAGCAATATGCATTCCTCAACGGGACCATCCCTGGCAAAATAAAATGCAAATAATACAAACGCCTCCTCTGTTTATTATGCTAAAATTAAAATGCACAACAAAAGTTAGAACACATGAGTAGCAGCGAGAAGAGCTAAGTGTTCTTCCTTTAACTTCTTTTTGTCTGTACAATAACTCAGCCAGAGCTGACAGGGGCCCGCTGGACTTATTGCAGGGTCATGACAGAGAAAGTGGGATTAGGACAAGGGACAGAAGGCACGAGGGTCTGTGGTGTTTGGAGAACAGATGGCTGATCTGACGTGTATCATGGGCCTGACCTTTCTCCTCACAGTACAGTACATCAGTCCACACAAGTGTCTGGGCATGTACAGAGAAACTGAACCCACATGCACACATGCATGCACTCACACACATACTCAAGTACACACCAAACAGCTGCTTCCTCCTCACAGCTGTGTTAATAGCTTCAAAACCCATTCAGCTTGCTGTGGATTTGATTTCCTACCAATTCGAATGATACCATTCCCTGCCTTACCTACACAAAGGTATATGATTAACAGCCTAGCACGGAGGCTAATGTTGTGGTAAATGATCACTGTGTGAAGGCATGTAGCCTGCAGAGAATACAGAGCTTTAGCCAGCCCCTCCCGTACCAGGCACATGCTGAATTACCTTGTCACTAGGCAATTATTTGTCCTGTCCCAGCTTTGGAGTGATGTAAATTACTTTAAGTGCACTTTGCTGGGGCCATGATAATGATAATGATGATTACAGCGGTGCTCTGACACAAATATTCTGCTATATCTTTAGAGAGAGGGTCCACATTTAGGAGGGGCCACAAGTGGGGAATTCAAGACATAGCTGTTAAAAAAAGCTCAGACTGATAAGAGAATGTGTCATCACAAACACAAAGACAGGACAGACAGTTTTTCAGCTTTATAGTATTGTGCTGAATTTAATCTAAATACAGTCGCTTCGTTTTCATTTATAGAGGAATACCACAGTGGACAGCTCATACCCAAAATACAGTAAACAATCATGTTTTTTCTGGCTGTTTTTCCTCTTGTCTGGTTCTCTACAAGTTAGTTCTGCTGCAGTAACTATTGGGCTCCAGCAGGTGTCACTCATGGTTTCTATGCTCATAATTATGTATGTTTCTGTTAGAGTGAGAGGTAAACATCCCCTAACTTGCTCAAAACACACACAACATAGCATTACACCATGTCCACTGGACATGTAAAGGCACAGTGAAGTGCATGTGAGACACTACTGGTCAAATAAAAAGTCCTTTAGCTCTGCTGATGTCTGTCTTTTTAAATTCCACTAAGTCCTACACAGACTGAATGGTCTCATTTCCTGTTAATATCACATGATGTCACAACAGGTCAGGGGGCACTATGACCTCAGCAAGTAGCTCTGAACCAGCTCTGCACCTCTGAGGCATAAATACCCATTTCCAGTCACACAATGTCTCCTCTCCTCAAACTCGAATGGATCTTGAGATAAACAAAAAATGTAAACCCTGCCATTGCACTTACATTTGGGGAGATGTAAAGCAAAATTTGTATTGAAAATATCTGTGAACTGGCACTAAACATAATGTAAAATGATGGCTTGGGAGTACTTACATATTATGCAGAACACCCCAGCCGCAATGCGGGTCCCCGGAGCTCAGACACTCTCCACAGGTCCCGTACTGCTCACAGGACTCAATGGGAACCTGGGTAACCTTGAAGCACATGAAAAGATCAGAGTTACAGTGCAGCCTGTAAAGTATCACAAGATGCACAAAAGCAGCCTCTGGGTTTATGCGTGTGTGTGTGTGTGTGTGTGTGTGTGTGTGTGTGTCAGCCACACACCAACAGATGATTCACCAAGAATTTTACTTTTCCACATATATTAAACAAAAACATAAAACTGAAAACCTCTGGTAGAATTTAAGAATTGTGAAAATACAGTATGTTACAATAGGCATGATTTTTAGTATTAAAACAATATTAATGTTTTATGTAGACCTGATGTACAGAACGATGTGCCTCAAACTATCTGAGCACACTAGGTCTCTGTACTGTATGTCAGTGAGTGAGATGCCAACTGCACAGGCAACTGTTAGCTTGAACTTAAGTCCAGGAAACAGTAGTGAGCAGCTGGGATCAGTTGGCCAGAGAAAACTGTTTCCTTGACATCAGTGGGCTTTTGTCTGTACAAAGGCATCTGTCCACCTAGGTAGTGTGTGTACAGACACCTACACACAGAGGCGTTTATTACAAAAATGAAAAATACATCAGGGAATTTGAATTATTAGGAATGACAGGGCACTTTGTCACCAATTTGTGACATGTCTGCAGTAGGACTACTTCATTACTAACAGGGGTAACGTTTTATCCACAGCTTATGTACACATTATTCACATTATTAAACAAATGCTGTAAAACTGAAACCTAATTAATGTTGTAGTGTAAGTTCCTTTTAACAATACAAACAGACTGAGAAAAACAAAATGGTATTTCAAAGCAAAACATGTTGAAATAGAGTGAAGCATTTGAATATGCACTACCAGAGCAGAGCAAACACACTCCACACCCACGAATCCACACTAATCCACACATGGCTGTTGGACTACAGTCATTTGAATAAAGAACAAACATCCCTATGCTTATGTTCTTATGCGATTGACATAAAACATACACACATACAGGGCTGAGAATTTACATGCTTCAACACAGCACACCAGAGAAATAAAAGAATAAAGCACACATCTTCTCAGCTAGACAACTACTGAGTGTGTGAGTCAGCTGAGTTGTGTGATCCACAAACTGGGCCTGTTTTCAACTGCAACATAACACACACTTATCCTTCTGTTAGTTTCAGTGAATGTGTGAATCTAGCTGTGTCGCTGTGTCTGTCTGTCTGCCTGCCAGACAAGGCTCCGCTCGGCCACATGGCCCTCAGTCTGTTTGTGCAGCACAGCGGTCTGTCCCATCTAGAGGTCAGTGTGTGTGTGCATATCTTTAAGTGTCCCATGGCGCTGTTCTGCTCACACCTGCATCTCACTCTGCCAGCGGGAGTGAATGCGCATACACTGACACAAACACCACAAGCAGTTAAACACACAGGGACAAGAAAAGTAAGGGCTGGAAAAGTGAATTTCAGATTAATTTCCAGTCCTGTCTGTCTTTCAGGTTCCTGCCAATTGCCTTGTTGGATAATGACAGCAACAGTGTGTGCCCTGTTCAGCCCCAAACCTCGGCTCAGATCGATGCCTAAGTGGGTCCTCTGCAAAGTGTGGGTTAGTGAATGAAGGGTTCAAATAACACCTTTCAAGTGTTTTTTCAAACCCTGTGCAAATCGCCCACAACTGGGTTATATTAATTGCTGTTAGCACCATGGGCCTGAAATTAACTGTCAGCTAGGAAGAGGTACCAGCTGGGAGTCCACCAATGGCTGTTCTCTATTACAATATATGAAAAGAACAGCTGAGAGCAAAAATCGTAACTGGTGCCTGCTATTGCTGGACCTGTGAAAAGCTGTAGTTTGCAAACGTGTCAGCTGCTGTGAAAACTGTGAGCTATATGTGTCCCAGCCTATATGTTTCTTCTTTGTTTTGTCTTCACTCCTCAAAAGCTGAATAACCCTCCACCTGTCTGCCTGGTCATAAACCCTGCGGCAACAGAAAGACGGGACCACGGGACAAAGAAAACCATTGACAGGGCGGGATGGTGACAGCCCCCGCACTGTGTGGCAGCTCCGCTACGGACACTTCTGTTAGATTAACCCCCTGTCACCCCAGCAAACTTTATTTGTGAGTGTGTCTCGCCTAGCTTCAGGACAAACAGGTGGCATGTTGTAATGAGCTGCAGACAGGGTCGCATCAGCTGCAGAAGCTGCAAGTGACGACAAACAAGCCCACCAGGAATGAAACTTTCCTGGGGAAACAGCAGCTCAGTTTGTGCATGTACAAAGGCTCTGATTCAGTCTCAAGCCCAAAAAACCCATCCCAAAGACTTGTGAAATTTTATAGAATAACTTTGACAGAGGACTGTCTCCATGTTGGGTTTACAGTGTGCAGAGAGCTGTCAGTGAGGGACAGCCAGGGAGTAGTCGGAGGAGCTGGGGTTGTGCCTTACACTGTGCTATCTAATAACAGACAGACAGCCTGCTGTCCGCTCAAACAGACTGAGACACACACACATAAATGGTAAAGGGGGTAATATGGAAGAAGGAGAGCAAGGTAAACAGGAAAACAAAAACCTCACAACTGAAATAAAAGAAAGCATGCCTACATGTGCTGTATATACCGCATTGTGTGTCTCTGTGTGTGGCGGTGTGAGGGTATTGATGTTTAGACCAGCATGGGCCAGTAGTGGAGGTGAGGGGGACGAGGTGGGGCGGGGGGTTGCGGGGGATCACAGCAGCTGTTGCCCAGCACACGCTACAGTCACTCAACACAGCAGGGCTGCACAATGAAGCCCCTTCTCCCACTGTGCATGCATGTGCATGTGTGTTTGTGCACACACATGCACAGCGCCATAACGGATGTGCAGATTGTTGCTCCTGTGTTTATTATCAAAGACAAAGAAGCGCTGCATGTCATCTGATATTGCTTCCAACTTTCTCTGCGCTCTGTCTCTGTCTCCCAAGAATTACATTCACACCCACAGCTGACCCGGGGTAGACGGAGTATTGTCAGTGAGAAGTACTGCGCCCCAGCTAAATAAATGCTAATAGAATTCCAGCTTAAGATGACCTTAGCAGGGGGTTATTCAACCAAAGAGGCTACAGTGGAGTCACATACTGCAGCAGCCTGGATGACTGACTGACAGCCGAGGGTTAAAACAACAGAGTCCTCTCTTTCAAAGGCTCATGCTGAATAGGCTTCAGCTTCCATTATTGTTGCCAAGGCTTCACTAATGCATGGTTATAATGTTTGTTACTGAAACCTATAGCTACTGTCTTGATTTGGGCAAGACTTTCATGCAGAAATTCTATCCCTACTGTATTAAAAACAACAGTTTTATGAAAAGATCATTCTTTGTCATGCAAATTTGGTGTAAGGAGGTTTTCTAAAATCAACCTGGCACCTCTTTCTGCCAACATGAGGACCTTTATTGTGTAACTTTTATAAATAATGGCTGATCTTTGCTGCAGTTGTGTCTCAAGAAAACAGCTTCACCAAAACCAAAACCAAAAAGCAGTTATGTCGTGATACTGTCAGAGTCACAGAGGGGTAGTGGTGTGGGAACTGCAACAGTTGCGTTGCCTTGTCTTTAACAAACAAAAGCCAGATGATAAAATTCCCACTGCACATATTTTCCAGCATTATGTCTAGCCACCTGTAAAGACGGTGTCCACGCCTCATTTTCAATTCAATTTTGAGTGAAGAAGAGTACAACACACGATAGAGGCAGAGGTTTGGCTCTTGCACCCAAGAGAGGGTTGACAATGTATGTACATTAGAGAGCAGCAGGGATGCTTTCATCTGTTCTGGTTTCTCCGTGGCTGAGAATGAGTGGTGGCTCCATTTCAGCTCCTCTGCCCTGCTGCCCTGAGACCCAGCCATGCTAACTGCACCTCTGTGATGGATGGGGGTACAGAGACAGAGTAGGAAGGGAAGACAGAAAAAGAAAGACTAGAACAAGGGATAAAGGAGGAGAGAGCAGTGCAGAAAGGGCCCATTGCTCTGTGTTCTGATGAGATCTACTCTCGGTGGTGCCAGATGTGCCTTGCCATGCTGAGCGAGAGAGAAAGCAACAGAATGAGAAAAAAAAAAATCCCATCATCACCAGTACTGCAGAGGAAGCTATTTTGCAAATTGTTGCCAAGGCAACAGGCCTGGCTCGGACCTCAGGAACACTCCCACATCTACCACCACAACCACCACCTATCCCTCCAACCTTCAAAACCTTCAGCAGTGAGCAGTAAACAGCTTGCACCTCTGGGACTTCATGCCACCTACACCTCCTTTTAAACACGTATAGACACACATACACTGCCGGCTCCCCTACATCCTATCCATTTTTAATGAGAGTTAGCCAGGCTACCACGTCACTGGAATGAGGCACATCGATCATGAACACAATACCCATTCCAGCAAAGAGAGAGAGAAAAAGAAAGCATGGGAGGGGTGTCTCTGTGTGTGTGTTTGAGCAGATCTAATGAC
>NW_018128074.1:289398-289568 GCF_001952655.1 Monopterus albus
TTCCTGCTGCTGAATGAATGAAAACCAATGTAATCTACAGGCTCCTGAGTCTCGTAGTCCCACAGTGACCCTAAAGCCAGTATTTCCTGTGTCCAGGCAAACTACACAAAGATGGCTGAGCCTTTTTCCTGACCGGCCACTCTTTAATCTGCTCCACTAATCCCACTGAG
>NW_018128074.1:289623-375247 GCF_001952655.1 Monopterus albus
TCCTCCTTATGGTCCAGTTTTCTCAGCTCACAAGGTCTTTAAACAGTACTCTCGAAGACTGAAAGACATCTGCCCTGTAGTGTTATGGCAGAGCTTGTCAACATCCACCCACAAAACACGGCGTTGTCTTCCAGTAAAAAAGAAAAACACTGAAATAAAGTTCACTGTTCACTGACAACAATGGTTCTCTTTCCTGTGCTTTGTTTAACTTGTTTTACAGGAATCTTTAAGACTGTAATTGAGAATAAATTACTTCTTTAAGTGTTTGTGCAGAGCGAGACTGAGGTCAGTCAGCGGTTCAACCGAATCATCAATATCCATCCTAAGCCTCGCTGGCCCTGAGAAGAGAGGTGGCGGGTTCTGTTGAAGTGTTGTGGCTAGTTCAAGGATAATCAGGCCTCGAGACCCACACCAATTACACCCAGCTTGATTAAGGACACAACAGGGGCATGTGGGTGGTTGTTGGGGGTTCGCAGGTGCTAATCCCTCAGAGACCTTGAGTTGACTGTGCAAAGACATCACAACAGCTGGGGGCTTTGATGAAAGCTTAAAACCTGCATTCCAAGAGTAAATGTGTAAAATAATTAATCATAGCCACATGCGTGCATAATGGCTGCACATAAAAATCTTTCTCATCATGTACTGCACTTAGAAAACTAAAGCCCCGGAGACCTACTGTTGCTATCTGTTGCTTGTTCTGCTGTGAAAGGAACCACTTTTAAAATGCCTGTTTTTGTTGTTGCTGCTGTTACAGATGACAGAGGGCTCCCTGAAATATGGAAAGATACATGATATTGATTTGCTTTTACTGTATAACATTTATTAAAGAACTGTCGACCGCACTAATGCAGCATAAGTTCTGGATAAATGGAAGTTAGGAGAATTCAATGGGAGATAAAGTACCATTGTGTGTTAGTGCTTTTTCTGAAGGTCAGACCCTTTTATACTGGGGTTTTTTAGAATAAAATAGAGGAGATAGCATTCAGCGTAGATATTACTCATTGATTTTAAAAGGCTAAACCTGGGAGGCTAGGGCCAAATGAAATGATACTGCTTCATCTACAAACAGCCATGTGCCATAATCCAAAAATTATTTGGTGTGAAAAAGGGAGCTTTTAACCTTTATTGTCAAAGCCAACCATCAACCCATCAATCCTTTATTTGTCTCTGTCTATTCTCCCACTCGGAGACATAGAAACACATGCACACACACATTTAGTTTATTGGATTTGGTCTGAGGTCTTACATTTGGCTCAACTGAAAACATAAAGACATGTATAGCACTGCAAAGCTGGATTTAAAGAAGAATGAAAAGGGGGTGGGGATGGGGGTGCTGGGAGCTAGTCCGAAGGTGGAACAGCACAGCAAATGCAACAACCAAGACAGCTTCATTAACTCTCTCTGAATTTATACCATACTATAGTGGATAAGTAACCATCACAGAAGAGTCATTTTTGACTACGATATGTCCTTTAAATCACACATAAACCAAGTCTCTAGAACTGCCTTCTTTCCCCTGCGCAATATTACAAAAATCAGGAGCATCCTGTCTCAAAGTGATGGTGAAAAACTGGTCCATGCATTTGTTACTTCCAGGCTGGACTACTGTAACTCTTTACTATCAGGATGTCCCAATAAAATCTTTCTCATCATGTACTGCACTTAGAAAACTAAAGCCCCGGAGACCTACTGTTGCTATCTGTTGCTTGTTCTGCTGTGAAAGGAACCACTTTTAAAATGCCTGTTTTTGTTGTTGCTGCTGTTACAGATGACAGAGGGCTCCCTGAAATATGGAAAGATACATGATATTGATTTGCTTTTACTGTATAACATTTATTAAAGAACTGTCGACCGCACTAATGCAGCATAAGTTCTGGATAAATGGAAGTTAGGAGAATTCAATGGGAGATAAAGTACCATTGTGTGTTAGTGCTTTTTCTGAAGGTCAGACCCTTTTATACTGGGGTTTTTTAGAATAAAATAGAGGAGATAGCATTCAGCGTAGATATTACTCATTGATTTTAAAAGGCTAAACCTGGGAGGCTAGGGCCAAATGAAATGATACTGCTTCATCTACAAACAGCCATGTGCCATAATCCAAAAATTATTTGGTGTGAAAAAGGGAGCTTTTAACCTTTATTGTCAAAGCCAACCATCAACCCATCAATCCTTTATTTGTCTCTGTCTATTCTCCCACTCGGAGACATAGAAACACATGCACACACACATTTAGTTTATTGGATTTGGTCTGAGGTCTTACATTTGGCTCAACTGAAAACATAAAGACATGTATAGCACTGCAAAGCTGGATTTAAAGAAGAATGAAAAGGGGGTGGGGATGGGGGTGCTGGGAGCTAGTCCGAAGGTGGAACAGCACAGCAAACGCAACAACCAAGACAGCTTCATTAACTCTCTCTGAATTTATACCATACTATAGTGGATAAGTAACCATCACAGTTTTAATATCCCCATGCCAGAGCATACGTAGCCCACCTCCACCTCCGTATTCAAGCTTTAACTCCCCACACCCTCTGTCCACGGCAGGCCTAGTCCCTGGCAGCTCATCAGAAGTAACAGACTGGTAAGAGACAAACTGCCAGGCAGCAAAGAAGGGGAGGAGCAGGTCACGCATATGCCTTCTGACCGCAGGTTGAACTCTGAAGCTGAGCAGCCGTTATGTGTTAAAGCTGACCAAGGAACCATAACTGTGCATTTAAAGTTGTAATAATAGAGTTCAGCGTTTTCTTCCTGACATCAGCAGTCACAGCTGAGGTGTTTGTGGTGGCATTCATGTGGTCAAGACTCTGGAGTTTTCTCTAAGGATTATTCTGTGGTTCTCTGTAGGTGGCGCTCATGTTTGTCCAGTGCGTGGCTCATGTTGTGCAGGCTAGTTTCCTAGTTTTCCCCCTACATATTTAAAGTGACATGGCACCACTGGTGCCAGAGGTAAAGAACACATATGCCGCTGGAAGAAAGTATAAAACACAGTATACAGCATATATACCACAAGGTGAATTGAATATTAATGTAAACAATGTCATAGACAGGATATGAGAGTCAGTTACTGTCGGATTCATAGAAAAGTGTGGGAGGTTGTTATGCAGCGTATCGTTTACCCTCATCCTGATACAGCCACTATTCAACCCACTGCAATCATTTGTCAATGAAGACTCAAATATTCATTCATCAATTACAGGACATACTGCAGAAGTAGTATGCACTGGGCACTGTTGTACATTTGGACATCAGAATTACATACAGTCCCCATGAGCGAAAATACTGATACCTTCTCTCATAAACATGTACAGTATGTGGACACACACCATACAGAACACACACTCCACATTTGCACATATATGCCATTAAATTTCAGCACATGTCCTCAAGGCTGATGGGCAACTGTATGGATTAAAGACAGTGTGGGGCAGTGCGCCAAAAGAAAGGTGGCAGAGGGAGATGAGGCTGTCTCCTAATCTCTGTCTGTCTCTCTGTCTCTCCCTGTGTGTGTGTGTGTTTAAGTAATACAGAGCAGAGGAGCAGAGGGAGGAGCTGCAGGGGGATGTGAGGCAGCAAAGGGAGAAATAATGGAGTGAGGGAATCGACCAGTGAGAAGGGTGAAAAATCCAACCAGTCGATACAGCTAGGAGTGTATCAATTATGTATGGCTTCAATCCTCTTTTTTGGGCAAGGAGAGAAGGGGAATTGGTTAAACTGGATGGGTGTGTTTGTCTTTATGTGTGTGCTCTGACAGTGTTTTTCTATATATCACAGATCACTAAAGCCCTTGCTGCTGACAGTTTTAAATTACTCAAAACACTGTTCAATAACTTACAGTTGTAGTCAGAATTATTCAAGCCCCACTGCAAATTAGGTGCATTGGCAAAATCTACAAACCTTCTGTTGCTTGCAATGAACAAATCGAACAACAACATTTGAAATAGCTCGACACAACTAATGTAACAAGTGGTTTCTCCAAATTCAACACAAAGTGCCACTTTGAATGACTTCTTCAGTCTCAACATTATTCAACCCCTCCATGTAAATTTTGCCAAAACACCTGATTTGAAATGGGGCTTGAATAATTTTGACTGGACCTGTACATCAAAATCAGTGTTCATAAAAATAAAAGCAAGGTGAGACATCACATTTTCAGCTACTTCTCACTCTTTCTCTTCGCATTACTGTATTTTTCACTCTTTTTAAAAACCCTTAATGGCATGCTGTGCCAACCACTTGCACATTAAAATCACATGGTTTTCTTTATTGAATACATGACTTAATAGCTTCACTTAATAGCACAATGTCAAGCACAGCTAATGATAACTCCAGAGCCTTTGCTCCTTTCCAGGTCCCCTGTGCACCATCTTATACAGGTAAAGATGTGATCGGAAACTCCCCGGACCCTTCCTCAGCCCCCTTCTGCCTTTCCTTCCCTCTTATCTCCCCATCTCTTCTCCCACTTGTTTCCCCTCCTGAACCCACTCTTCTCTGCTCCTGTGTTCGCTCTCCTCTGGGGCTTCCAGTCGAGGTGGCCTCTTTGCTCAGTAGTTCAGTCAGAAGGCTAAGAGGAGGAAATTAGATTCATGCTGCCTGACCACTTTGAACTCTCAGGCCCCTTCTACCCTGCTTGCTTACTGGCAACTGGTTTAAAGGCCCACACTGACATTTAAGAGATGGAATCGGGGAGCTGTGAAAGTGTCTAAGTGTTTGTGAATATGTATGTGTGAGTGTGGGTGACCGCTATGAAAAGTGACATGCTGACATAGCATGATGACACATCCTGGTTTAGATGCTAAAATGTGATTCTGACCTTATTATTTTTTCTGACAGTGTAGATGCCTTTCTTGGTAGTTAAAACAGTGCATGTTTGTAATTGTATATCATTTCAGCTGAAGCAATTCTGCAACATACTGCATATGAAGCCTGTTAACTGAGGGTCCCTTGTGTGTAAGGAAGCTGAACGCTGCATTCATACCTAGCAATCTGCCGCCACTCAGCCACTATCAGACGTCAAACTGGGCACTAATACTAAAGATACAGGGTGCCTGAACAGCCAGCATTTAAAAGCCTAATATGACTCATTGTGACATTAGCAGTGGGATGGAAATCTTTATTCACTTCTGGCAAAAAGGCTGAAGTAGTGAAAGAATGGAGTTCAACAGTGCTTAACCTGCAGTAGAGGGAAATCATTAATTCGAGTTTGTTTCTATGAGTGACACTTGCAGACTACATTAACAACCTGTTACTGGTACATACACACTTCAGCAGGTCAGTGCAATGTCACAGTGTTTGGCTACCTACCTGTCTCACTCATTATTATATTTATTTGTGTATTCACTTTCCTGTTCTTGTGCTTTTCTTTCTTTTTTTTTGTACCTACTGTATTTTCCTTCTGTCACTCTGCTGTATCTACACCCACCTGTCTGGACTGCTTGTCTGTGTGACGTTCTTGCTGTTTGTTGCTTCACTGTACCTTTTTGTCTGTCTGTGTACCTCTGGCCTGTCTGTCTTAGTTTAACATGTCTGTGTGTCTCAGCAGGATCCCAGACTGTCAATGCAGCCAGTAATGAGGTGTATGCTTCAGTCAGCATGTGAGGAGTTAATAAGGAAGCGGTAGAGGCCATCACACATCAACAGGCATATTTGTGTGTGTGTGTGTGTGTGTGTGTGTGTGTGTGTGTGTGTACGTATGTGTGTGTTTTTGGGGAGGGTTTGAAGGGAGCCTCCCTGGCACGCTTGCAACTGTCTGTCGACCAACAAGTGTATTGATTTGGAGGAGAAGACAGACAGAAATGAATTCTGAACCACACAGGGACTCCACAGTACATGTCTGCCTGCTAAGTTTTTTTGTGAGTGTGTGCGTGTGTTTGTGCACGTGAACATGTTTGTTCTCTTTGTCTCAGCGTCACTCCAAGTGTCCATGATGTACATACAAATGAAGGGTTTGGTTACACCCCACTACTCTCAGGGCTGTTGCTTGCGCCTAAGTGTAAGCATGTGCATGTGTGTTTGTGTCTAGGTGAATGTTTGTCTGTGTAGATGAGAAAGTGAGACAGACATGGAGGAGGGGCACGGATAACTAGGCTCAGGTGGTGAGGGACACTTCAGCTAATCCCAAACCCGGTGCTCATGCATACATACATGTATATGTGTGTGTCTGTTTATGTGTGAGACTTATATACACTTGTGCATCAGTGACTTCTGTTGTGATACATTAATGAGACGCTATACACGTTATTGAGGCTGAAACATCTCCTTGGACCCTATAGTTGTGCCTGTAATCTATTCCAGTTTGACCCAATAAGTAATACTGTACAGTATATGCAGACAAAGGCTATGAGCAAACATGCTCCTTCAGTGGAGAGAAATTTTTTGATTTGCCTATAAATAACTCTCTGGGGTGAGAAGAAGAAAGAACGATGTGACTTATCTCTGGTGGTGTGTCTAAAAGTGCCTTGGTATCACTGTTTGGCAGTAGAGGAAAAATCAACATAATGAGCCCAAACTGCCTTTGTGTCTCACTCTCTTCGTCTCTCTTTTCTCTCCGCCTTCCGTCTCTTTCTCTCTCTCATCGTACGACTCTCAGACAGCTGCCTCTGTGCAGCCAAATTAACTGCTCCCCAGTTGCTTTTGGAAAATGTGAAATAAATAAACATTTTGCCTCTGAGGTACATAGAGTTTTTGGTTGCACATATGAACTTTAAACAGCTCTGGATGCTGCCTCCAGGCAGAGTGTAGGTAATAGTATTTGTCCTCCACAAATCTGTTGTGTTTTTCCATACCAAATCCTTCACACATCCCCATCCGTCACTCTGTGGCCCTATCTATTACTACCATGTGATCCTTCTGGCTCCAAATATCCGATTTACAAGTCGGCAAGAAGGGTAATATTTCAACCGGCTGTTGGCAGAATCACTGTTTAAATCACTGACCTTATCTAGCCTGGGCTCTTTCTAATATTTTTCCTCAAATATTGCACTGGGAGATATGTTATCCACTGTTGCACATTCATCTTCCTCCTTTAACAGAATGTGTGTCTGCATATGTATGATCAGACAGCAAAATATTTGTCTGTAGGAGCGTGTGTGCGTGTTTCCTAACACATCTGGGGGCAGCTTTGCTGTGCAACATTAAGAGTGACGACAAGCATTTCCCCTAATATTTGTCAGTCCTCTTGAATGTTATCATTTACTCTTTACCAGCATCACAGATCCAGGACCACAAGTTTTCTGAACACAGACTATGAGAGGTAAACAGAGGATCTGGGGCACACATCTGTAAATCACATCTGCAGTACAATTCACAGGTTTCTGTAACGATACATATATATATATATCATTCTTGCTCACAACAAGAGTCCAAAATAGGTTATGACTTATTTTCACATTACAAAACACATTTGCAGTAACACACACATACACAGATGCAGACCAACACACAAACAAACACACACACATACAATGTGCAATACTACATCCATCACTAGAGCTCAGGCTGACAGCTTTGTCAAAGTGAGCCACAGGGGAGAGGAGAATGGCATTGTGGGACGGAGTGCTCCAATCAGACGCTGCACTGACAGGAGAGATGAAAGGGGAAGAAGAAGAGAAGAGAAAGGAGGAAAAGAAGTGGGGAAAATCAGGGAATGTGTTGCAAAACCCCAGCAAATGGAAAGAGAGTATGTGTGTTCTTCCACAAGGAAGAAGAAAGGATTGAGCTGCCATGGGTAGCCCATCAAAACCAGCAGCTCTCCTGCTGTAGCCTGTTTACTAAGACTGGCCTTGTGAAGGACAGACAAAGAGCATATTGCAGCCCTGGCAGCATGACTGCATCTCACAGTAAAACACACACACACAAAAGACCTCCTGAGGGTCTGCCAAACTGCAGTAAATGAACCAAGGCCCTGTTTAGACACACAAAACAACAAATGTACTCAGTGACAAATGCATGTAAGATGCACATGTGTGCACCCACATGCACACACAAACACACATCCCATTAGAAGGCAGCTGGTGGTGAATTGAAGTGAGCTGTCAGGCCTTCTCAGAAGGAAAGCTCAGTCTACAGAGACAGCCTGAGACCTCTAAATAAATACCTTTACCGTGGTGCTATAGGGACCAAGCCTCCTCCTCTCCACTTCAGAGCCTACTACAATACACTTCACCTGGTGATTGCTGCCCCATCTTAACACTAAGCGGGAAGGCGACCGACAAACACAAAAGAAGACAGCGAAAGTGAGAGTGAGAGTGGCAGGGAGACTTGCAGACATGGGCTCCCCCAATTATAGACCAAACATTGTCACTCTATTCACTTTACTCTTTGCCTGGCTCCTGACAAACCCTGTCGCGATTCCTTCAACTGGCACTCATGTTTCTCCCTGACACTCTCTAGGCTCTAATTAGGCTTGTAAATAATTATTGCAATTAAAGCCTACAATTAGGAGGAGTGAAGCACTGCCATTAGTTTCACAATAAATGTCATGAGCATTTTGCATAGGCGCAGGGAGGTAACAGACAAATGCTGTGCCATTACAGAGGCAAACAGACAGTGAGAGTGAAAGAGACAAAAAGGGAGACGGGGGGTATATGAAGGCAGTTGACATACTCACAGCTCTTAATTATAGAGCTGATTATTCTGGCAGGATGGCTCCTGAACTGTTCCTTTGGTTCACATTCACAAAGTGCACACACATACCACACACGAATGTGAACAAAATAGACACCTGCCCATAATAACGCACATACATAAAACCTCACAGAAAAAAGGAAAGAAAACGAAGAGGAATGTTATTCTGAGTTTAGCATTTGAACACAGCAAAATGGTATCGAGTAGCAACTGAAATTGTGGATTACTGGTAGATAAATAGCACTACTTCTAGACAGTGAGAGGCTTTAAATAAATTTATGAGCAGATTTTCCACTCAGCGTGCCTAGAAAGATGATATTCAGTCTAAAACCGGCCCCATCTATTACATGCTTATTTCTAAATATGTGTAATTACTGCTTGGTTTTATGAAACAGTGGCCCATTCCCCCACGCTGGCCATTCAAACATGTCCAGAATTTTCTAAGAATTCCTCGTGATTCAATAATGCAGCAAAAGTACAAAGTGCATGTAAAATTTGGATTTGTTTTATTTTTCCCAGGGGATACATTTGTGGGAACAGCAGTCAGCTGGCTAATGGCAAAACCCCAGAGACTGCTGGCAGACATAGACAGAGGTGTCAGAGAGCCTAAGGATCAGGTATCCTCTTCCTCATTATCTCATATTATGTCAGAGGGCCAGCGAAAGACTCCCGCAGGGGGTTGGGGTTGGAGACAGCCACAGAGTTAAAGCTGGTATTGAGAAGATGTGCAGACACACAAATGTAAACCCAGACAAAATCATAGGGTCTCTCCTGTGGGTCATTCATACTGGACTTGACACTATTCTGTTATTCTATTTGGTGGTGACCATATCACCTGAAACAAAAGACAAGCTTCACAACACCTGTATACTGACAGCTGCACAGTCTACTGAATTCACAGCTTGTACAGTACGTTAGTATGTATTGACCTCTGCTGATATAGCAAGAGATTGTGGTGAAGGTGGGAGGAGACGGGAGGGGGATAGATGGAAGGAGAAGCGGGAGGTAAGACGGGGTTCAGGCTGAGACCGGGGTGCACATGGTTCTATTAATTAACAGCTTGATGGAGGCTGACAGGACGTGTGCTGCTATCAAATAATGAGGTTGGGATTGGCCAGTGGTTCCATGGCACAAAACCTGATTAACACTAATCCTGGCTTAAGTCAATTAACAATGCCTGCTCAGGGATTCATGCAAATGAGGTGCCTTTGTTAGGTGGGCTGGCGCAGGGAGCAAACAGAGCTCGACATTCAGACGTGTAAAACATTGCTAGAACACAGTCAAAAGGGGGAAGGGCACTCATATCGGTCATCATGAGAAAGAACTAACTGGCTAGCACTGGTCAAGCAGATGGACGCTATAAAAACATGATTCACAGAAGGGGCGTCTCTAACTGACCCGCTGAGTGACCCCTCTGGTTTGATGAACAGACTTAGTTAACCCTTGAACTGCCCACAACCTCTGACCTCACAGTGCTGACACACAGCACACACAGAGATAAAGTACACGAGTATTAAACCAAATACATGAAGCATGTATGTCAACATACATGCACAGAAACATTCCAGCACATGTGATTCAGGCAGGGAATGGGGCACACACACAACATAATGTGATTAATGAACTTCTTTGAAAGCACAAAACTTTAGATTCTACAGCTGCCATGTCACATGATACAAACAGATACATGACTAAAAAGTAAACCATTAATCAGCACTGAGATGACTGGTCCCAGTGGAGGCTGGGACTGGAGGCAGAGTTACATGTAGTATGTGGCCCTTGGTCAACATTAAAATATAAAATGAAAATAAAAGAGCAGGCAGGCAATCAAACAAGCCTGTGAGCAACAGACGGACAAACAGGCAGATGTAATAATAAATGCAGACAGTAAAAAGAGTGCTTACTATAATATGAAACTGAAAACATACTTAGAGTAAAGTGCCACCAATCTAGACCTACGTGTGGTGATATCCCATTAAGTACTTTAAACTACACTAGAACACAAACATGCAGATCCAGATACAGTGTGTACCCACAAAAAGCTCCATTTTAAAGGAGCTTGACAAGTGGGACACTGAAGAAGTGGTTTCTTCAGAATGAAAAGCTAAATGGCATCATCAATAACACTGGATGTGTGTATTGACAGGGGAATTTATCCTAATTTGTTCATGTGTCAATAGCAAGCAAAGCTGTCAAGTAAGCAGCAAAGAATCTAGGCCCCAGGTTTCAAGCTGCAGCTCCAGTCCCCCCTTTCCAACTGCAGAGCACCTGTGTAAGGAAGCGGCCGTGCAATTGATTTGCTGGCCTTCACCTCTATGGCTGCCAGAGTGAGCCTGCTGTCATGCTTACATTCCAGATAAAACATGATAGCCAATCTATCAAGGTCCGTTGTCTGATGGATAGCAAGCTGTCCCAGAGATGTTTGTCTGCTGTTGAGATCTGTGGTATGCAGTGGCCACAGTTCCTCTCTAATGATCAGCACCGATGAGGGTTGAATGGGATACAGATGTGTAGTCCACATGCTGGCACATTGCACCATGGTTTTCTCATGCATGATGGAGAACCTTTGCTCAGGTCACGTCTCTCATATAAACACGGATGTAGACTTTCTGGTTGACATTTATTTTCAACTGTACTATGTAAAGCAAACCTCTTTTGACCCCAGTTGAAGGCCTAAGTTAAGAGCAATACATCTTAACTCACATTCATGTGGTGCAAACCACAGGGGAAATACAAAGCATTCAGAAACTTTCGAGAGAAAGACCTCTCTTATACCCAGTGAGATGCAGAAAGACATTTCACATTTGGAAGTAAAAGAGGAGAATATTCAGCATTCTGGTTTTTGAACCTCTGTTGTGTGGAAAAATTGGATTGTGGGGGAAATAAACTTGAGAAGGAGAAAACTGTGGGACTTTACAGAGTTGCTGACTGAATTCAGAACATTCTACTGATTGCTCTTTCATCCTAAAAGCTGCCTCTTGATTGTCCTCTGCAACGGTGAGCAGTTGAGTTATTGCGACTCTTTGCCTGAGTGTCAGTGGTGCACACATTGGGGAAACCCAGGAAGGTAAGGGTCAGTGGTCAACCAGACTGCTCTGGGGGTGGCGCAGGGTTGAAGGACAGAAAGGCAACGCTTATTGAGCTGGTGGTGGTCGCTGGAAACCCCTTTGCTACCCAGCTCTAACAGCAAATTAACAAACAGTAGAAAGGAAATGACCCTGAACAAGTAGACACAAAGCACTAATCTTTTGTTCCTGTGACATCTGGTTTAAATACGTTTGGCCTGAACCCTGGCCAGACTTCTTCCCTCCCCCCCCAGACTACTGTTCCTCTTCTATAAGATGAGGAGGAGAACATCTTTCATTAAGCTCTGTAACAGGTTGTTAAATTAAGAGTTGAGCTTGCAGAGGATGAAAACTATCAGCACAAAGAACATGCACACATGCTTAAGACTTTAAATGAGTGGCCTTGTTGAGGAGGATGTAAATAGTAAACACAGGAAACAATACGCTCTCCACTAACATTACTGATAGTCTGCATGAGCTGTAAACCCACAGTGCACAATGGGAGGCCTGCAAGCTATCATGTGTTCCATGCCCATTAATACACACCAAAGTCCTGCATAATGATGAGCCAGGGGCATGTCAGCTAATCCAAGCCTGGATGAGGTGTAAATGAATCTTATTTCCTGCTGTCGTGATAACCACCGAACCCATTTCCTCCCGGTCTAACAACACCAGCCAAACAAAGGTTCTGGGGAACAAGGGGGAAGGAGGGAGGGGACCCACAGAACTCCTGGGGGAGGAACATGGGGGTGTTTGTAGGGAGAACAGGTTGAGAAGAGGCCTACTACTAAAAAAAAAAGGGGTTTAAAGAGAAGAAAGAATCCATGCATGGATTTCAAATTTCACAGCTGAGCACCTGGAAGAAATTGCCAGGCTTGAAAAAAGAGGTCTTTTCTTTTCTGATAATCTGTGAGTTGTAATGTAGCCGTTCCATACATGGCCCTGACTAAGAGAGGAAGGATGGCGTATGAGAATTGGAGGCTGAGGGGATTTAATGTTTGCTAAAGAGCCAAGAGTGTATTGGAGAGTGACAGCAGCAAATGGCTGAACGCTTCTATAGGCGGGGGGACTGTGCGTCTGTCCATGAAAGACGAGTCTGTTTTACAAGCCAGCTCAGTATCCCTCAGCTGGTCATGCTAGCAAGAATTTCACATGTATCCGTATAAAAAGCTGGTAATTAGAGGGCCTCTATTTCACTGGGAACCCTATTAAGTCTGTTAAAGTCTATTATGTATTCTTGTGTACCACAGTCATAAAACACTGCAGAACCCACTGAGCTCCATTACAAAGTCTACATCTGTCTCTTTTCTTGGGGATTAATTACAACATGACAAAAACATAAACACTTTTATTTATTTATTTTTTATGTGTGCAGTGTTTATCTTTATTAAGGTTTCTAGGCAGAATTAAAGCCTCGCCACAGGTATCACTTCAAAACCCTTTCAGATGTTAAATCCTGATTGTTTCTCCATGAATAATACATTATAGCCTGGGCCCTGCTTACTGGCCGCTGACCAAAGCACCCAACATAATGCAGTCACTGATTCTCAGCTGCACGTGATGAGTGCTAGCCCTACTGCTGGGTGACGGCGGCCATAACTGCACAATACGCCACAAAGGGAATAAAAGGCTTCATAAAAAATTTGATGATGCAGGCCTCAAAAGACGCCATTCGCTGCTGGAATAGTTGTCACCATTTATCCCAGTGCGCTGCATTGTGCTGATAAACTGGCATCAAAGACAACCAGTGCTGCTTAGGACCTTGAGTGGGCCTTAGTGTCAGGCATGGTTCACGAGTATGAGCTCCTGAAAACACGGCACAACACACACAAATGCAGAACATGGTCACAGTGCTAAAGGACAAACTGAGGGCCTTTCGCATTCACACACACACACACACAGATATCCCAAAGAAAAGAAACATGAGCAAGAGCGAAAAGAAGGGAGGGGTGGCTAATGAATGAGAGACAGCGAGAAAGAGACAGACTCCAGTCATTGGGGATGAGGCCAGGCCAAACACTCAGGCAGATCCAGCAAACTGAATTTGCATGAGCTGGCAACAGAACCAGGGGTTTAGCTCTGCTTCAGCTGCCATTCACACATGAAGACTTCTTCTACCTGTTTCAGTACAGCTTCTGCTGCAGTTATTATATCTGTACTGTAGGTACAGTGTATCTTGCTGTCTATACAGTACACCTACAGCTTGTGTGCTTTGTTGAAGCAATGGAAGATGTGGTGTTCACTTTGAAACCTACAGCTTTTCATGCTATATTTAATGCTGTGAGGTGGTTCAGGAATCTAATATATTTCATATGATGCAGAAAAAGGAAAAGTCGAGGACTCCTCTAGGAGGCAGCTCAGCGCGCAATAGCCGTGACCTTTGTCACCCCATCACTGTGTTTGTCAGCAGCACTGATACCCAGCCACATTCCAAAATCACTGGATTATAGGTCCAAATGTAGAAGCAGTCACGCACACATACTGACGCAACATGACTCACACACTTCTGGCAAAAATCCACACAATAGATCTGCACAAACACAGTTGGAGGAATCAGAAGGTTGGTGGTTCAGTTCCCATTCTCCCCAGTCCACATGTGGAAGTGTCCTTGGGCAAGACGGTGAATCCCTAGTCACCCCTGGCAGCCAGGCAGTGACTGACAGCACCATCATCACTAAGAACTTTCCTCACTGGATTATTAAAGTGTAATATATTAAAACTTTTAAATTTAATTCATAGTGATGCAACAAACCTGTTTTTGATGTTTTTTCAATAGAGGCACCATAGTGGATGTATACTGATGTCTAAAGATAAATTTTGAGATGAAAACCTGCTGTTATGTATTTCAGCGCTGTCAGTAATGATACAGCACCCTACAGGAAAGCACACACACACACACACACACACACACACACACTGCTCCTGGAGAAGTGAAAGTCAGTGAGCCAGGTCTTTTCATCAGTTCCACTGCGCTGCCTCGCATTGGGCCAATCTCATCACATCATTAATATGGTGGATGCTATTGTCATTACATCTACAAAACAAATGCACAGTTTAACATGGCAGCACCACGGATCGAATATGAAACAGGGAGCTATTAAATATGTTTGGGGGTGAGTAAATGATGGTATCTGGTGTGGGAGTGTGAGAAAGAAACAAATGAAAACGCGAGAGAGCAGAAAGTTCATTCGCATACTGAAAACTAACTTGGGTTAGGCAGTGAATGTGTCAGACTGAAGAAGATCTATACTTATGCAGTAGGTGTAGGACGGGGAGAGAAAAGGCTATATATAAAGCCACAGAAAGCCTCATGGAGCTTCCATTTGAATACTGAATGGTAGACTGGTGCAGGCACGTGTCTGTAATTGCAGCTTTTTTCTGCGAATGTACATATGATAGCAGGAGCCAGTGCATTCTGTTGGTACCTATGCAAATGAAAGCTGAGGGAGCATGTGCTTCGTGTGTGTGAGTGCCCCTGTGGGTGCCTGTCTGCATGTTTGTGTTTACAAAGGCCTCACACATCCTACGATTCTCAGCTTCGCCACAACACACACAGACAGGTGTGAGGACTGCAGGGAACCAGAGCTCAGATTCTGGAGCACGGCCTCGCTGAGGAACTACTCTCTCCCATTTTGTGTCTTCCTCTCAATCCCTTGTTCAATGTTTGTTTCTCTCTAGCTTTGCCTGTATCCTCTTTTTCCCACTATGCCAAACATAGAGGGCCTCTTTGTTATTCAGAGTAGGAAACTCGAGCCAAATCTGCCCTGGTTTCTGTTCAATATCATCCCTCCTTTGTTCTTGCCGTCTCCTCTCACTGTGCACTTGGCCTCAGACGGCATCAGCCAGACACACGGGAATAAGTGGAGCTCAGACAAGATAGACCTGGTAATGTCCTGGATGTCTGACTCCACGTGTAGCTCAAGGTGACATCTGGGTTAATGCTGATGTAAAGGTCAAATAGATAT
Organism: Monopterus albus; assembly: GCF_001952655.1. Lineage (NCBI taxonomy): Eukaryota > Metazoa > Chordata > Actinopteri > Synbranchiformes > Synbranchidae > Monopterus > Monopterus albus. The sequence continues at coordinate 305,276 of NW_018128074.1, forward strand.
TTTTCACTGAATGCCAGCTATGAAAGACCTGACTGCTGGGTATTTTACAGTGCTACTAAATTGCTGCAAAATGCAACGTGGTACCCAAGATTATACACTATAAATTCATCAAGCCAGAGGAGAAAAGGGTTAAAACAGAGAGAGTACACTGAATATGATATGCATTGTTATGTGTAGTTCAGTCTAGACGAATGAAACAGGAGCAAGTCCAACCTTTAAGTTTCAAAATATTATGAGATTCAGTTCTAATTTTTTGGATTCTTTTGGTTGCTTTAACTCTCCAGATTTACATATTAACAGATTAAAAAAAATCTGTTGTTGTTGAGTTTTAACAAATGTATGTAAAAAAGGTTGAATGAGTGTGTAGCCACATTAAATCCCAATTCAGTTGTTCTGTCAGGTGTGACTATCGAGTGTTATCCTTGAACATGCAGGGCAACACGCCCAAAGTACTTGAGAGCGATTCAGTGTGAGTGTGTGTGTGTGTGTGTGTGTGTGTGTGTGTGTGTGTGTGTGTCTGCTTCAATCCTGCCCAACCCCTGGAGAGCTAGACAGAAGAGTCGACAAGCTGAATACAAATGACGTTCACCGACATCACTTTTCATTCAGACCAGTTATAAGTTCCACATCAAAAGCTTGTCTCATCCACAGAATAAGTGCAAATAAAGGGTTTAGTAAATATGGGAAACAGACTTTAGGCTGGATACAAATGCTCCTTTACTTGTGGAATTCATGTCATCCCTTGCAACAGAGTCATCATCTCAGATACATGTGCATATATTGTCTTTGTGCATGAATCTATTTAAATTTGTATCCTCGACACATCGATAAATATAACATTAAGCACAAGCTGTATGATGTGGATGTAGGTTACAAATGTTCCAACATTTTTTTAAATAATTGGACATATCATTTGTTCAGATTAGCAGAATTGTGCTCAGCAATAATTGGTTATTATGGTTATTATAGTGATTGCAGGTGAGTGGCTGACTAAAATCGAGCAACTATGTTTTTTTTACAGAGTGGCATGAAACAAATCAAACACAGCACAGTGGTGTGTTAGTCACAGATGCTGAGGGGAAAAACAGCAACTGCCGGATACAGTAAATCTCTTTGGTCCTTTCTTCCTGTCTCTCAGCATTGGACTCTATTATCTAAATATCTCCTTCACACCATATCCACCCACCGCGGTTCCTAACCTTGTAAGCTCTGGCCATCCCGTCAGTGAGTGTGTTAAAAGCAGAGATAAGGGGAGAGGACGGCAATCTATCACCTCACACTGACAGCCTCGCACATCGTCTGTCTCTAGGGTTGCTGCGCTGCCGCGTTCTCTCGCAGCTGCTCCGCCTCTCTTCATCTATTTCCTTCTCCTCTCAACTCTTCACCTGCACGCTGTCCTTGTGTCACCTTCCACCCTTGTTTGCCCTCACCTCTTCTGCTATTGGCTATTTCCCCCCACCCTGCGATGCTGTGTCACTTCATTAGAAGTGTGAAAGGATGACCTAGCACTCTGTCTTTTTACCCCAGTGTCTCTCTTTACTCTAAGTCAAACACTCCTCCAGCTGTTCCTCTTTTCCTCATCACTCTTCCTCCCATCCTGTGCCTCAGCCAGCCAGCCAGCCAGCCTGCCAGCCACACACTGCCCTTCATATCTCTACCTCTTATGCCGTGTCTTTTCCTTGTCTCTGTATTTCTTTCTTTCTCCCTGCCCTCATTGTTCTCTATTATCAAACACTGTCACAATGTCCCCCACTATGCCAGCCAGGTTATTTATAGATAACAGAAAGTGGAAGTGCTAGTGAAGTTGGGAGGCGAGCCATCTTTGGCCCAGCACACACACATTCAAACACATCCTGTCATTTACATATATGCACACAAACACACACACACACACACACACTTAAACCGTCCATTCTCCTACATGAGGGTTAGCATATTTCCAACACCTACCTGTCTCTCAGACATGATGTAGAGGTAGTTGCGGTCGAGGGAGAAGGCCATATCTCTGAGGACAGGGCTGCCGTCCTTGATGACCGCTATAGTCTCATATTGGACACCTCCGTGGGGAGGCCCGTCAACACGAATCTGAGAAAGACAGAACATGAACAGGTCAGTGATGGCTATTTATATCAGTATGATCATCATTAATCTACTTGGAGAATCAGGTAGGTGGAGATACTCCATGAGGGCTGTTTAGACAGCGACAGATCAAAGAATGGGGAAACAACTGATAATTAAATGACTTTTAATTGCCAAAATGTGGCATTTTATTATGTCATGCTATGAGGCCAATGTCATCCCTCTGTGGCTCCATGTAGGATGGGGTTACAACAACTGTTATTTGCTGATATCATTAGCCCTTTGTGAAACCTTAGCTCTGTTTTCCTTTGTCCTTTCTCTTGATGAATGATGTAGTCCCTCTGTGAAGCTTTGAATGTGAAGACCACCTAACTACAAAAACAGTGGAAAAACCTTATGTCTAATGTCATATGTCATAAGAGGTACATGATCTGCCCTGACTGCACTGGGCCAAAGCACAGCCAGCTGTTTTGGCCTCTTTCTTCTTTATTCATCAGAGCCGGCTGGCCACGTTTATGACTAGGACAGTAAATCTTGAAGGGTAGCATGAGTTCCCTGATACTGGGCATGAGTGATGTCACATGTCACTAGGCCCTCCTCCACCCATGAAAGCTGATGGCTCTATCATCTGTCCGTCCCCGCCTGCCTCCCTCCACCCAAACATTCATCAGTCTGTTCAGATGGTGACAGCAGCAAAGAACAGACAGACTCTCTATAAAACATCACGGGGTGGGGGGGAATGCAAGGTCATATGTCTGTCAAAAGAAGATCTTCTGGGAGGGTGGGAGGTTATGTGGGCAAATGTGTGCACACACACCCAGGCCTTTGTGTGTATGAATGTGTGTCAAACTCTTGGATAGTCAAGTAAGAGAAATGTGATGTAAGTTCACACAAAGCCTCTTGAGCTTTGCCTTCGAAGCTTGGGGGTTAGCCGAGTAACATGACAGCAGGCGGCACAGCTAAGGAGCAGAGCTCAAAGTGGTTGAGCCTTCCATGGCTGACCTACATCCGACCTTGGCAGTCTAATCCAAACATTGAAAAGAGGACATATGTGAAAACCATATGTAGGAGGAGAAAGGCAGGATGTGGGGGCCATGCCAGTTTTCATCTGGTTACTGACACTGCAGTGTGAAGACCTCAGCAAATATGCTCATCCATAAAGCATGCCGGCACATGGCCAGACCAGAGCTGTTCTGTTCACTACTGTGTCACTGTGGGTGTTGTGTGTGTGCACCCGTAGGAGCAGTCCGGCATGCTGTGATATGTGTCCTAGCAGCCTGCCACTAGGGATCACAAGATAACACGACCTTCCCCCTGCAGGCCTGCAGTTCATCTGAATCAGATCACTATCACACAGCTTCTCACCACTGTCCAGGGGCCTCTAAATTCACATTTGGCCAGGAACACACATATTCACACACACATAGATGCCTTAGAGTGCATCCATAGCGCAAACTCTACTTCTCAGGCAGGAGTATAACCAGACACGCACATTACTAGCACGCGTGCATGATTAAGATCAAGAATGCATGGCAGATGTTATGTTAAAGGAACACTTTAATGTTTTTGGCATTTAGGTTATATTAGATTAGATTCAACTTTATTGTCATTACACATATACAAGTACAAGGCAACAGCACATGCAGTATGGAAAGAAAAATCACAAGCTTCTTCTCCATGCATTATTGCTAATAAGTTAATTAGCATTGTGCTGTTAGCTATCTAAAAATTGTGCTTTTCAGTTACATAGATTTGTTTTTAAAATTAGCAGTGCCAGTATAGTGTTAGCATACATTACAACTATCTAGTACAGCACGCTTCTTTGCTTCTGGGATTCTTATCAAATCAGAAAAATATCCAGGAAGCTAGGCACATGGTGCAAAGAAACACCACACTGAACCTGAACATAAGAAGTGACTGTTTGCTGAGAAATGGCTGCAGAAGGTTTCATGGCTCCAAACTGATGACCACACATAGACGTGGTGCAGTGACAATCACCGTCTCACATGGAACAGCAATGCTTTTTATTTAGGGACATGCTTTTGAAAAGCATGATAAGACTAAAAAACACATAAATATAGTGCAAACGTTTCATAATCGGCACAGTCAGGATAACAAATCTTGTCTTGAGAAGTGGCAGCATAAACTGAATGAAGAAGGGGACATGCATCATACAGAGCGCTGCAAAGGCAATCAGTACAAAACTGAGTGAAAGGACAGCCAGATACCGGGGTGTGCTTTTTGATGGATCACTGGACAAAACAAAACTAGAACAGGAAATCTTGTGTCTGTGTCTAGTAAAGGGGAGTTTCCTTGGATTAATTAACTTGTGTGTGAATCGAACAGTGCAGGACATAGTGGATGGGACTGTGCAGCCTTTCCATGACTGTGGCTTGGGGAATGATTGGAAATCAAAATTGGTGTCAGTGTGCACAGACAGAGCTGCAGTCAGGGCTGGAGTCTAAATGATGTTGTTATCAAATTACGTGAGATGGTGGCAATCAGGGATTCCCTTGTCCTCCACTCCTGAGCTGCACTAAATCACCTGATTGCATGATTTCATACTGTGAGACATTTAAGCACTCACAGACGCAACAGAAGAGCTAAAAATATGCAGTAGGAATGGCACTGCCTTTGTAAGACTAGGAAAGTTTCACAATAATTGAGGACCTAACACACACTTGCACAGAGTGTTTTCAGTGTTTTCTGGCCAACATGCTTAATAGTGGATCCATTTTACAGCACACCTCTGTCATGTTCCAACAAGAACATGAATGAATGCCTCCTTTGGTGAATGCAAAGATGAACTCACTGCACAGCTGACACTTTTGCTTGACAGTGAAGGCAAGTATAGGAAGGAGACTGTCTCAAATGCTGATGCTGACAGGGTCAAAGTTGATATACTGAGACATCAAATTCATGCATCTGCAATCAAATATGTCTCGCTGAAGCCATGCGATCATGCAATTTCTAATCCATCAGCTAGGCCCCATGAGATGCAGACACTCCACAGTTTTGGCAACACAGCACTTAGCAGCATACTTCAGAAATATGAGGACAACGTGTCTGCTGACAGAGACTCCACTTTAAGAAAATGGATGCATTTAAAGCAAGCAGGAAGTCTGAGAGCTTCGTCAGTGTAAGACTTGGTCTATAAGCAAAAAACAGCAATTCAGGTAACATTCAAAAGGTTCTTCTTTTGCCCCTTACACTGCCCTTGAGCAATGCTGCATGTTTGAGGGGATTTTCACATCTTAATATAATAAAAAGCAATTACAGAGTCCTGCTTTTAATCCACGTTGATTGTCCACTTGTTCAAAATGCCAACAGAGACATTTGACCCAAAGCTGGTGTTAACCTATGGATACAGTCAGCTCATCGCAGATTGAGCAGGAAGAAAGAAGCAGGCCCATCCACAGTGTCCAAAACAGATGAATACAGTGATGAGAGCAATAAGAAGGGAAGTGATGATGGTTTGTAGGATAACTACACCGTGTACAGTGCCAGGCAAAATCTCCATGTGCGCCTTTGAGAACCAGACCAAGAAAATGATGTGCATCCCTGAATATAACACATGAAACCATTGCTTTTTGGACCAAAATGAATTCTTAACCTTAATCTCCTTGCCACACTGTCTCACTCACTCTCACGCTACCTTTCAGCTAGGTTACAATATCTGCCACCTGAGCAAGTGACTCTCAGGCCCAAAACATCCATTTCCTCAGTTTCACTTTACTTCAACCTCTAGCTTGCTCTCTCAGGTACTTAAACATCTCTCTGCCCCATTTGACCCTGCATTATTTATCAGGCTGGGTGAGAAGGCTGCTAACAGGTTGGATTCATACCCTCCAACCCCTATGACAATATTACCGCCCCTCTATTTTAGGAGGACCCATCTACTACCTACCACAGAGAGCTGTTCTTAGTTCAGCACTGATCTAACACAGTCCCCTGTTTCAACACCACAGCCATTAGTTAGTCTCTCTCTATCACCAGTGCTGGGGAGCTGCAGCTGCGTAGAGTGAAAAACAGGGAAAAAAAAGGTGAAGATGGATGAGAGTGTGGAAAAACATTCTGCATGTACCCCAGGGGCACCATGGCCTGTGTAGTTAATACTTGTGAAAAGAAAAAAAAAGTGTGCTGTCTAGAATGTCAAAAAATGGTGAGCAGAAACTGAGGTTTAGTTTCACACTTCTCGTCATATTCACATGAGGGACACACTAGTCTCCATACACAAACAAACCCAAACAGACATACACAGACCGATTGTGAAAGACGCCAGGAGAACCGAGGATGGAAATAACTGTCCCCAGGCGTCACGGAGTGGGAGGACGTCTTCATGCAGGGTTGCCATATTTAGTTTTCAAAATCCTATCCACTTTCACCACTTTAAAATAACTTTGGACAGCAGTTTCTTGACTGCAGTACTAGAGTGTAACGCATAAAGCCGCTAGGACCACATTATTTGCACCATGTGCATATTTATGTGTTTCTCACCAAGGCTGTCATTTGTCTGATGAACCAAACCTCCATCTTTTCTCTGTAGCACTGCCAGCACAAACTCATTTATTTAAAATACTTTGTGGCAGTTCCATCATTTCCTGGTTAAATCAAAATTCAGACAAGTACTGTTCATATCCAGGTATTGTTTAAGTTTTCTTGAATGAAGATTCATTCATGCTCACCATGCTCTCCAGGAGTTAAGGGCCTGGCAACCAAACACACCGGGTATGGGGCTATTGCATGGGGTTGAATGTTTTGGTGTTTATAATCAGTTTTATTTATGATAATATAATTAATATTCTTGACAAGTTGGAAAGGAAGAGTTTATCTTGTTCGTACAAATGTGCACTGATAGAAATAACATTTTGGCGTCACCTGTTTCAGGCATCATTCCGCCTAAACTGAATGGAGGGCATTCTTTGTCAGGTGAGAGTGAAGGATGTCTGTGCAGCTGTGTGCACATGATGACATGTCTCTGCTGTTCCTAGTGCTACGACTCAGTAGGCATTCATTGCACAATGCGACATGTCTCAAAATGATACCGTACAGTCTGACAGATTGCAGAACAGGATGTTATTAGACCCATCTGACACCATATGATATACATTAAACCTACAGTCTTGTTTAATAGAGCTATGTGGAGTGTATCGAGTCACTGAGCACAGGCAGCCTCCAACACAGCTTGACCTGATGATAACTCATATTCACTACAGAGTGGATGTGATATGTCCCTGATACACTTAGCTCTTTCTCACCACTCGGGATTCACAAAGCACTGTCATAATGTGACGCTGTTTACCTTCAATCTAACCAGACACATCAACAATCTAATTATATTTGTTCTTATTAACTACACACAGTTATAAATACCAAGCAATAAAACAAATGAAATAATGAATAACAGAACATAAGTAGTATCTATCAATGAATACTAATACTTGAATACTAGCAAGCGCTGCATAGCGCACACAGATAGCCACAATCAATGAATACTAATACCACTTATGAGTAAAGGCGAAGTTCCCAAACTGCCATATCCTGCAAACCCAAATGAATTAAAAAAGGCACTCAAAGTACACATTTGGTCACCTAGTCAGCAGGGAAGCCATGGCAGCAGCATCAGAGGCTTCCCCGTGTGGCTGCAAGAGCTTGTGCCAGCGGGGTGCTTTTGATCAGACCATGTAAGCACCCTGGAAAAACGTTTGAAGACTGACCAAACCAATTCAAATTGCCCTTCTCTCTCTCTCTCGTCCTCTTTCTCAAAAAACGGATCCCTGACCATGCAAGTCTGTGTGAAGCAATTTGCTGAGTGGAAAGTGCTGAATAAATCCAGGGTAAAAGTGCATCAAATGTGTGTTGATTGTGCATTGTGGATGCTGCTGCTCAGAGATAGAAGGAAAAGGCCAAAACTGCATTTCCCTCTTTAGACACAGCATATTCAAAATGCCAGAATGACTGGTTGTCAAACTGTGTAATCCTACACAGTATGAGAAGCAGCTGGCAATTAAAATGTCAGTGTTCACATTTAGTTGTGAAAGTAAAGCGTTCTAATATAAACACATTTTACAAGAACAACACTGTGAGAGATGACTTGCTGACTTTCTGATTTGGTCTGTTTTACAGCTTGTCTCCAAGTGTTTGTTCAACACTAGCCGCTAACTTTTAAAAGAGTGTCTTTCCTTTATTGACCACAGCTGCTAACTATTACTTGAAGGCTGCTTTCTTTTCCAGTTTTTTGGGGGGGTGGGGTATGCTATTTTCTAACCTTTGCCTTTGCCTTGAGGGAGGTGAAAGTTTCTGAAACAGGACGCACATGTGTGCAGGTGGTTGCCAACACCAATACACATCCATCTGAGAGTGTACATTATTTTACCACCATATTTCAGCTGGTGGTGCAGATTGTAACCCACACATGGGAACCTTTACCTAACCACAGCATATGGTGCACTCCACACTAACACCTTGTACCAGGATAGGATTAAGTTAAATTGTAGTTCTTCCACCTTGTGCCAGAATAGTATAACAGGAGTTGATTTTAGGGAGACTGCAGTGTTATTGTTGTAACTGTGCTCTAAAACAGAGAGAGAGAGAGGGAAAGAAAAGAGCATGGGGAGCCAAAGTTGAACTCCCTAAGTAACCTATGTGGCAGTTATCTCCTGCAACCACACTAATCCAGTTCAACAGCCTTGGGTGTTGAAGTGATAGGCACCGCCTTTATCTGATTGATCCCATGCACCGGATTAGATTCTGTGAATGCGCACCACCTCCACACAGTTTCCCGTCTCACTAGGCTGATCCTTCTCAGAGACACCACTGTGAAGGCTCCGCTGAGGAAAGGGGGAGCTTTGGAGTCAACTGGGGTCATGCCGATTGAAAAAGACACAGGTCAGAGGGATCTGACAATGATCATGATCCGGTGAAATCCAATTCATTTGATGGAACCGTTCAGAGGCTCAGTTAATGGCCTCGAATTTGATGTTGAGATTGGTCAGTACCTTGGGCTAGATGACAGGTGGAAGAATGATGACAGCATTTTAAGAGCCAGTGAAGCTTGTCAGGAGGCATCCATGGTTTGGCTTTTGTGACTAGTGGGTGCTCTCACCACTGTGATGTTTTATTAGAGTTCAGGAAAAATGACTTCTTCTTAAACCCTTTTCTCTGCTTGTAGCTTGTCCTTTTCTTTTACCCCTCCAAAGTGAACATTCACTGAAACTTAACTCCAGATCTGTGGCAACAATTTATAGTTAAGGGCAAAGGCAGGAGAATGGCTGTAACATTCTTTTTAGTGTGGGCAGAAATCAGGGCATCCAAAGGAAACCCATGCAAACACTAGGAATGTATGCAAACTGTGCCTGCTAAGGCTGCACCTGGATTCAAATCCAAGACTTTCTTTCTGTGAGTCCCTGTGTATAGTGTTGGTGTCCACAATAGTCTGTGGGTCCATGTATCTGAGGGTGAGAACATCATGTTACATGACAGTGTTAAACAAGGGTGACACTGGAGTGTGAGGTGCGCTGACAGATACATCCCCCAGCAGATGGAAGTATAATTCCTAGCCTAGGATGAAGTCAGTCCCTTTGGGCATGAGGTGGGGCTGCATCAAGCGGACCGGTAGTATGAGTCAATCTGGTTGGGGGGGATTCATCACCAACACACTAGAAGTCTGATATGAGTGAGATACACAGATTTATCCTAATTCCCTCGGCACATGTTCACCACATGTCCATAGGAGTACACAGCTCATGAAGGAACATATATGAGCATTCTCTCATACACACAAACACACAATCATAATTACAAATAAAGAGCCTGTATCTGATAGTTGGCAGAACACCATGCACCAACCAGACTCGCTATCACCATCTATTTGCATGTCTGTCCTGAAAACCCAGCTTGAAATGCAACAGACTGCCATTGTTTTTCGTTTCTTCAGGTACAGGTTATTTAGCTGTTTATGTATGTGTGTGTGTGTCTCTCTCTCTCTCTCCTGCCCTTTCTTTCTTGGTGCACGGGGGAGAAAACATGGAGCCTCTCTCTGCCTCAATAACGCATCTAATCCATCACCACTGTCGGGCTGAAGAATTCTGCTGTCAGTAGTGAGTGGTATGTAGCAATGCACTGTGGCTATGTGGGTGTGATGCCTTTCACCAGCCCAGCACATCAGCTCTTTTGTTCCTGCTCCTGTTGTACAATATAAGATCCTATAAGGCGTATGTTAGCCTGTTTGTCTGTGTGCACTATGCAGCACTTCCTATTGGACAGACTGAGGCTAGAGAGGCCTGTCTGTGGTGATGGTGGAGAGGAACATGAAGGAAGTCGGGGAGAGAGTGAAGACGAGACAGGATAAAAAATGGACATGTAGAGTTTTCAGGAACGGAGAAAGACAGACTATGCAAAGCTATGGAGAGAGTGAAGACGAGACGGAGAAAGACAGACTATGCAAAGCTAGAGGGTCAGGAGATGGTAACACTAGCAACAGAGACCCACATGAAGAGAAAGACTCTACTCCTTGGGGGCGGCTGTGGCTCAGGAGGTAGAGCGGGTCGTTTCCTAACCGGAGGATTAGTGGTTCGATTCCCGGCTTGTCCAGTCAACATGTTGAGGTGTCCTTGAGCAAGACACTAAACCCCCAGTTGCTCCCGGTGATGTGAGTGCTTGGGAGTGTGAATGGGTGAATGGCTGAATAATGTGAAAGCGCTTTGAGTGTGCTGTAAAAGCATAGAAAGGTGCTATACAAGTATAAGACCGTTTACTCCTCACATGTAATTCTCTCCCTAACCTGCTCTATATCTGCTAAAATGACCTGAGCCCTTCATTAAGTGGCAATTAGTTCATAAGTTTGCCCAGACACCATAAAGACTATTGATTTGCCTCTTCACTCCATGTCCTAAGTAGTTGGCTCTCCCCTATAAAACATCTGTCCTCATCTGTTTGGACAGAAATGAAAAATCACATGACAACCATTCAAACAACCAAATTTTTTATTATCATTGATTGGCAATGAATATCAAAAGGCAAACACCTTATTATATCGATCGCTAGTGAGTCTTAACAGCCAATCTTACAACTGCCGTCTCTATAATAGCTCTATCCAAGACTCATTCAATATCATTTTAGCTCTGTAATATTGCCATCTCGCCGGGTCACATAACTCACAACCATAAACATGATTATCTCAGCAGTTTCCCCTGTTTGCCCCGGAGTCCAGACAGAAGCCAGAGACCACACTATGCAATAGGGGTCTGTGGTGGGATGAGATCAAGCCTCAGCTCTGACTCCCAAACTCACATAGAAAACACAGCAGCACAATGTGAAGCCTATATTTAGCTCCACATTAAAACACTGGGCAGGGGCCAGCGTGCTGGTGATGGACACAGGCCAAGAAGGTTTAGAAAGAGGAAAAACAGAGGGATGAGGTGGGGTGGGGGAGGCTCTCCGTCTGCTTAGTGCTCAAAAACAGGATTCGCCAGTTTGGAGAAGCCACTGTTTCTACTCAACTGTGACTCAAAGACCAGAAGAAAACTGGTTTGTATAAACAAACTGAATGTGTGCAAAGCACTAAGTTTGTATTAGTTGATATTTATATGAGCTGAGCTGAGTGAAAAAAGAAGGATGTCCAAAAAGAGAAGGAATGAAAAGTGCAAAGGGAAGATGAGAAAAAGGACCCAGTGCTGTGACTACTCCCAACAGAGATGCAGCAACTTTCATACTTTAACCCTGGTGATGACAACTACTTAGCCCTCACTGCAGTTTGACAATATGTGATACAAGATTAAAATGCATGCTTACACGATTATACATGCTTACAAGCACACCCTCACAGTTATATTTAACAATTCCATGTTATCAGAAGAAAGTAACAAGCACCTCTTCACAAAAGCGTGACTTCTAATAACGGTGCCTTGTCTCTGGGGAAAATTAGGTTTCAGAAGTGGAGCATCTTACTGCTGTGACTCACATGTTGAAGAAGAAAGAAAAGCCAGACTTATTTGATGTTAGTAAATAGGCAAGGGACAAAGAAATCACACAACTATTACATGTAGTACACACTGCCAGTGCCCTGATGGGTAGACAAAAGTCACTACATGAATGTCAAACAGTCAGAAGAAAATATCACAGCTCCTGCTCTCTCCCTAGGCATACTTCAAAGTACCCCACAAAACTATGTGAATCAAAAAGTAGCTCAGAAATGGTTCAGGTGAGGGGCAAATTAGCTGAAATTGTTTCAGTTTCTCCCGCTGGATATATGAGATTTAAATGTGGGACCAGATTGGCAGGTAGAAGTGAGATACTCGGAAATTGTAGCCGGCGGGATCAGCACAGCAAATGAGAGTATAAAGACACTTCAATCACGCTCACGCTTTACACCTGTAATGTGTTTGAGCTTAAATAACTCCCCTATATGTTTCAAGCTGTAGTCAGTATTACTAAGATGTGCTGTATTTGTCAGCCATGAGTGTGCATGATAATGATGAATGCATTATGGTATGAGGCTTTGACACTCAGTGGGGTCTTCATCAGAGCCACAGTATTGTGGGCCCTTGTTGACACTGTTGGGCCTATTACAGATAAAGCATGTGATGTATAATGAGAGATGAGTGTGAAGAGTTTTGGGGAGACACAAGAAAAGTGAGGAGAAAGGGTAAAATAAGATGTGATACACCACTGCAAACATTCTGTATATAAAAGATACAAAGGATTATAACATGGAGCAGGATACGGTTAAAGCACAGTCTAGTGTATATTTTGGTTTATTTTTGGTCAGTCAGTGCTGTTGTGTTTTTTTGCACTGCTGCCTGCACTGTGAGTTATTTTTCCTTCAGTTGCCCATATAATTCAATCAGTGCTAATTCTTGTGTTTTTCTAGTCAAGTCAAATCAATTTTTACTTACATAGCCCAGTATCACAAATTTGCCTCAAGAGGCTTTCAGTAATTTAGTGATTCCATATCATCCCCGCTGCACTGAACACCATTGCATAACAATTTTATGTGGCTAGAATGTTTATCACCTGAATACATCACGGACTCAATCAATCCAAAGAAAAATTACAAAAATGGGCATTTAGCGTAGAGGCCTAGGGTGGTCAGGTGAGGAGGTCTACTGCTACAAAAAGCCATTCCATACCACATATATGTATAGCTCCATAGAGACAGATGTCACAACCTTTCACCTTGTGTTACTTCTAAACTACCGAGTTCTCAGCAGCCCTTGGATAATTACAGCTCCTCCTGTGGGTTTCCACAAAGAGACAGGGCCAGGATGGATGCCACACTGCCAACCTTTACCCTCTTTTGGCCAGCAGAAACAGAGTAAAAAGGGATAAAAAGTGGGATGAACTATGAGAGAGACAGAATCAGCTCTTTGCTGGGAGATATTGATGCTGCTGATGAGCTGGAGGAGTTGGATTGTCTGACCCCATTCAACACACTCACAAGAAAAGCAGGCCAAAACTCCGCTGCCGGACAAGGGTTGCCATGGTAACCCCTCTCCCCTTAGGTACAGGATGAGCAGGGAATCAAACGAAAGTGTGCGTCCGTATGCATATAAGTAAGTTTGGTAATTTTCTTTTTTTACTGTTATGTCATAACTGTTGTTTAAGCCAACTCTGGCTCAGGATGGACTGGTTAAAAGAATGTGCTGATCAGTTTTAGTCTTTGTCCTTCCAGGGACTTTTTGGCAGCTTCAGGATTCAAACGTGTGGTAACATCAGCGTGCCGGGAAACAATGGCATTCCAGCACAAACACTCTCTCAGACTGAAAACAGGATATGTCTGGTCACGACTCTAGTAAAACCTGATTTATTTATGCAGGGTAATAGCCCTGTGCTGCAGTTACAACACTGTGACTTTGCTATCAGTCCACAAGTTTATTTAGTTGTTCTGATTTTGAAACAAAGGGCTTTCTTCACATTTACAACTTGGAATTACATTATTATTCTAGAATATGAATTGAAGACATTTTTCACTTGATGCACTCTACAGTGATAAGGGCAGGTGCTGATTGTTAACTCACCATACAGAAACAACTATAATGTGAAATTATTTTTTTAAATTAGGCTATTAAAAATAATGCAACCCATGTAACACAATGTTTTATATTGTTTCAAATGCAATAACGAGATGACTAAGCCTTTATTAGATTTATTTTATCACCACATTACAGTATAACTGAGGTGGCTATACATATTAACGGTTATGTGTGTGTACATCTGTTTGGCTTAGTAATGAGATCAATGTACTTTGCTTTTAGTGTTTTTGAGGGCATCACACACAAAGAGCTAATATAACATGAGTTAAAAAATTACTTTACTTTATGTGAATAATGCAGCCAAGCCTGGAATCTAGACGACATTTATATGTTGTCTCTGTAAAATAAAGTAGGCATGTGTGAAGCCGTTTGAACATAATGACTTTCAGGCATATTCATTCATTGTGAGCACGAGAAGCAAGGCCTTGATTCATTACTTTGCTAATTAGAAAACACTGTGAAGAATGACTTATGGTCTTGTGTCCTAACATTTCTATGACATTTACTGTGAGTAACACCATCACCTGATCAGACAGACACATGCTTGTATAGACAGGGAGTCCACACAGTCCAGCTACATGCAAAACAGCAACAGGCTTACATCTTCCTCTAGGGTGGGGGATCAGAGATACTCATCAGGAGGGACATGTGTCGGTGATAGAGTATCCTCCTCTATCCCCCAAACACTCAGACTGAAACACATCCACACCCACACACATACACGCACAGACTACATCATCCTCCTTCATCCCCTCATAACTCATACACAGGCTCTGAAGTGGCAGGAGAGGAAAATGCTGTGTATGCAAAGTAGATGAGCTGCACACACTTGGGTCAGGGTAAGTTGAAAAAGAAGGAGGGAGACAGATAAGGTGGAAAGGAACATATATGTATGTGTGTGTGTGTTTTGTAGCCTATGAATCCTTGCTAAAGCTCCTTAAAATTGTCCACCACTCTTGTGTCCAGATTTAATGCATGCTTCTCTCCAGAAGGAAAAGACCAGCCAGTTAAAGTATGCTAATTCAGTGGCACTAAATACACTGCTTTAAATGTCAACCTTCCATTACTACACACACCCTGTATGCCTCCCTACTGCCGCAGATTCATCAACACACACACACACACACACACACACACAGGCAGCATACATGCACACACACACACAAATCTTGCAAGGACACACGGAATATAAAGACTTATAGACCACAACCACTTTATAAAATCAATAACTAAATAAACAAAGGACATTTACGACAAAGGTGCGTTTTAAAGCAGTTTTTAGCCGTTTGATGGGAGAACGAGTGAGAAATAGAATGATGCAGTACAGGGAAAGGGAGAGAGTGAACAAGTCAGACAAACATGCAGAGACTGAAGATAATAATAAGAGCTGGAAACAGTAAGGCATACTCCAAGACAGAGCAAGAGCTACAGCAAGCAGAAAGCAATCAGCTTGCAAACTGCTAGCCAGAGGCCTGATGCTCCTCCCCAACCAAGGGTGACAGCACCATTAATTCTATTAACCCTATTAGTATTCCTTGCTGGGTCAATACATGCCTCCATCGCACTGCAAAGCTTCTGTGTCCCTCGTCCATATACAAAGCCGATGGAGAGCAGTGGCAGGTTTAGGTATGGATGGATAAATAAGAGCCCAGACAGCAGCACTTCCCCTGCTCAGGGTACACACTGTGATGACCAGCCTCTCTCCTTGACACTAACGCTGACGGACACATAGTGGCATGTGGCAGTCAGGTGGGGACTGAAGAAGAGCAGAGATGAATTAAAGCCTTCCAGGTTGTTTGCAGTTCACATCTGGTAAATGGGTCCGGTTTTAGTACACCAACACTTATTATAAGCAAAAACTGAATTCGTGTTAAAGCCCATGCAGCTGTGTGAAGCTGGATGCTGCTGTATAATAGTTTGTTAATGTCAGCTAACTTCAGCTAAATGCTGCTGCAGTGAGTCAGTTAGCTGAGTTTAAAAGGCTATTTTTGCTTTGCCAAATTACCATAAAAGAAGAAAAAATCTTTCAAACAATATTAGCACAAGAGTAAAACAAACACTATGGGCAGTCAGGTCACCAAGCTAAAATCTTATCACTGTAATGATCATCACTGCCATACTGGCCAAGACATAATACACTATTAAGAAATGCAGGACAAAACATCTAGACATAACATCTAAGAAGGACTGAGTTCTGCTCCCCCATTTACAGCGCAGTGGCTCTAACTCCATTAACACACAGCATCTGGCATATGAGTGGTGTATTAAAAGAGACTTGAAAAATCCACACCTGTTCTTTAGATCAACGGGCTCTAGAAATTCTTGGTAATTGTATGAAAAATCAATGTAGCTTACCATTATTCTATAATTACAGAAATTGTTCACAGAGGAGACAGACAGGGCAGTGGTTGGCAATGATGAATGGAAAGAAGCAATTAAATGAAGTACAGTTGTACAGTACTTGTTTCTAATTTTAAGTTTCTAACATGCAGCACAACAAAACCTGTCACCACTTGATTGCTGGTGTGAACAACTAGACTCTGTTTCTTCCTAATAACTATGCTTAAGGTGTTAACGCTTATAAACTAAGATAATTTCTATGAAGACTGTCAGGCTCAAAGAAAGATCAAAAATAATTGAATCAGTTTCCTCTTTGCTGCCAACAGGACGGCCTGGCCTTGAAGCTGCTCTGGTGGTAAACTATAGACAAAGCAGAGCATTGGAAATGAGTTGAGGTGTATGTGGTAGCCTAAAGACAGCCCTCTGCTCCTCATCCTCTTCATCCTCCTCATGCTCGGGGGGGGAGTGAGGTTGCCAACAGACACTAGCATACTA
This sequence comes from Monopterus albus, assembly GCF_001952655.1. Taxonomy (NCBI): domain Eukaryota; kingdom Metazoa; phylum Chordata; class Actinopteri; order Synbranchiformes; family Synbranchidae; genus Monopterus; species Monopterus albus. The sequence continues at coordinate 322,222 of NW_018128074.1, forward strand.
AATATGTAGGGCAGAGCCATTAGGATATTAGTGCCGGTCAGCAGCCAGCACGTTTGTGTGTGTGGGTGTGTGTAGTGTGTACAGGAGAGGAAATTTGGGATGTGCAACAACATCCTGGGGGGAGGAGACACAATCTGATGCTGTACTTGACTGGTGCTTATTCTGAGCATCTAAAAATTAGAGAAGAAGCAGCAAGGTGCCCCCAACTTATCAGGTACTGCATGCTGGGGTGTGTTAGCATGTGTCTTTGCAATGGGGTGTGAGCTGCCTGCATATTCACACAAACCTGTGTGTAGATGGTTGTCGCTCTTTATCTGGCAAAGCAAATGAGTGCAAGAAATTAAACCAGCAACCCTCCACCCCTTATTCTTTCCTATTACCACACACACACACACACTGCTCTATGATCTCGCCTTGAGCTACAGTGAGAGGCAAAGTATAAACTGTTGTGACAGCTCTTCCTTACTCTCCTCCACATATACAGTGTAGTTCAAGTACTGAGGGACTATCTCTGCCGTGTCTGGAGCTGAGGGAGGGAGCAAGCGAGCATGATCTTGCTTGTTGTCTGACCTGACGGATTCATGCCTGTATTACCTGAGGGATTAGCTATTTCCTCAGTATAAATCCACTTTTGTGAGGTAATGTCTAGCATTTGCAGCGGGGGCTGAAGGGGGTTTTGTTACACTAAAAATCTTCTGCCAAAAAGCATACAAGAACACTGTGAAATCTTAAAAGGAAGCAAGCAGCATATGGTCGTTTCCTCTCACTCTTGCTCTATCAGGACTCAGCTAGAGTTAGAATGAGATACTTTTGACTCATTGTTGCAAGAAGAAACATTAATGTACTTTTATGCAATTGTGCTTTCAAGCATAAATGTGAGCTGAATGTAACTGATACCTTGATTTAAAGTCAAACATGTACTAAGCTGGCATAATATGAACAGCATCCTGTTTTCTTAGATTATTAGATCCACATCAAACTCTCTCCATTTTCTCTTTTTCATGACTTGACCACAGACTCCGGCCAGACGGCTCCATGTTTGGGTTCCTCGGTCCAGATTCCCCCTTAACTCTCTGGCTTCCTGCTATCCCACAATTGGACTTTCTGTCTCCTTCTAGAAAAATACATCTCTTTGCTTTTCCCCTTTCTCTCTGTGTCTCCCTTCCTTGTTCTTCTTACAGTAAAAACCACATAAATGTTTGGGTCAACAAAAAGCCCAGCAGCTTGTTTTTTTCCATTATTGGCAAGGAAGGGACACAAGAAGAGTGCAGGCCTTGTGAGAAGGATTCATAGCGAGTTGATGTAGTGCGTCTACATTTCTCCCTCCCTGACTGCTGCTTACACTCTCTTTGTTCCCTACAACAAGAGGCTAAATAACTGTGTCCATATGGGGGAAGTAACTATGAGAAAAAAGAAGAGAAGGAGGAGGCAGGAGGATGGGGTGTTTAGGGTGGTTGGTTAACGGATTTTGGCAGAGCCAGGGAAGTATTTTTTCTGCCTTAGAGGGGGGTCAGACAGAGGAAACCCCCGGAGACACACACAGACACACATACACACACCCCCTGTGAAGGGTTTGCTAAAATGTAAAGGTCATAGTGCATTCAAAAGGAGGACAACTGTTATGCTCTTGATTCACTGCTGCAAGTAGTACGGAGTGTGAGAAAAGAGAGAGGGAGATGGAAAACTGCAGATGGGAGGAGGAATAGTGTGGTGCACAGTTGTAGTACAATATATGGGATCAGGTTCAGCTGGGTACAGAATATCCCCCTGTACCCGCGAGGGGTAAGAAAAACAGTCCGGGTTCTGAGCATCTAGATGTTTTAGCGTCACATACACAAACCCAGTTAAGATTTAGAACTCACAGTGAACAGTGAAGAACCAGTCAGAAAATGGTAAAGCTTTGTTATTTAGACATGTGTGGTGTCCCAATGCAGGGTCGCAGATGTGATATGTATGTAAAGCCACAAAGGCTGTTGGTTGGGTTCTGGGGGGGCTAGAGGTTAAAGGTCACTTAATCCCTTCATAAGCCATCTCACGAGAAAATGAAATGGACTATGTTGAAGGGTCAAGAGGAAACATGAATGGGGAAACCACAGTATCATGAAGTATTTCCTAGGGGATAAAAAGTTAATCTGAGAGATTTAGCCAGCAATGTGTTTTTAACCAGATTACCTCGCAATAATTGGCTAAACATCACTGCCAAGGATTCAGTTAGGTGTCTAGCTATAATAGCTTCATGGCAAACAATCTTCTGATTCTATAAATACTATACTATAAATTACAGCATCTAATCTACAGTATATACAGTACATTGGTCCCAGACATTGGCAAAGAAAGGATCACCTACTCCAATCCTGTGGGTGAAGCACAATAGGGAATCAAAATCTCAATTCCTTACAGAGGCATGGAGCTAGTTCTGAGCAGATGTCAAGCGTGTGTGTGCATGTAAACATTTATACATGCATAAATGGTTTTCAGTCTCCTGGGTGTCTCCAGGTCTGTGCCTCTCTAGTGAACACGTGTGAGGGTTGAGGCTGAGGGGTGTTAAGGCCAGACAGCGGTGGAGGGGGTTTAGGTGCAAGGAATGCAGCATCCTGAGGGCAATGACGGGGCTGGATTGGGGTGAACAGACAGGCAGTGATATGGAAAGACAAGAACCCCTCCCCCTCCCCACCCAGAGCTCTCCCCATATGAACCCCTTCATACACCTTGTCTGTCTTCCTCACACTTTCCATTTATTTATTCTCCTCTTTCTCTTAATGTTTGGGTAAGGCCAACCACAAGGCAAATGGGTATAAAGGGTGCATTCCTTTGCCATCTGAAAGTGCGTGCTTGAATGTGTGTACTTGAGTAGTGTGCATGTGTGAATGAAAGGGATTCATATGGTGTGTATGCTAACTGAGGCCGGCTGATGCTCTGAGGCTGGAGAAGAATTAAAGGGTGATGGGGTGGGGATGGAGGGTGAGGAAGGTGGGAAAGAGGGTCACACATCAGCAGTTATGTGAAGACCGGCCGTCCTTATACTTCCTGCCAGAGATTGTTCTGAAGGGAGGCCCCCCATAATTCAATAACAATAATCCCCAATGAAAGCCCAATAAAGCAGGCTGCTGTGGGGCGGAACTAACTGGCCATGCGCCTCCTCCCTCTCCAAACCATCCGCCCATCACTGATTGGCGAGAGGGACTGGGATGGCAAAGTGGGGTAGTGCACTGGAGGTCTGGGGAATAGGCCCAGCTGACAAGCTGCCTGCAGCCAGCATCAAGGCAAACAGACGGAGCCAGAGGTCCTGCCTAGCCCCTCCCTTCAACCACACACCCTCCACCCTGTCGATCCCCAGCTCACCTCTCCCTGGTCTGCCCCCCTGCTGTGCAGGAGACAGATCCGAGGAGTGCAGCTGCCTCCCATAGTCCCTCGGATGACTGCGTGGCCATGACCGTTAACTTTGCCCGCAGCCCGTCACACACACACACACACAAACCCAAAATCACACATATACACACTCACAAACAGACAGTTGACACTTTAACAGGTTGGGGTGGAGAGGAGTGTGTCTCAGTAGGCATCACCTATTGACCATGTTTTGGCCAAATCAATCACCTGTCCTTAAATGTGGCGTGAGGGTTGACTGACATCTGGAACCCATAACACATCTGCATGGCAGTCATGTTTCACACATCTGTAACCCTGCCTCTTATAATCCTACAATACTTCACAAAGGTGATGGACTTATTGTGTGGAAAGAATAAATATTACATTTAAAACTTATTTAGAACCATTATGTTATGGAAACAGTACGCTGCCCATTCTATACTGTATATGATTTGCATACAGTATGTCTTTGTGCGAAGCCTCCCTGACATGTCTGTGTGAATGATGATGACTTCATTAAGAGCTTATCTTGGTTTATACTTGAATTCCGATGATCAGTGCTCTCGCACCGCATGATGCATTGATGTGTTGTTTGGCTATTCATTTGGCCTCTTGGTCAACCAGTGCCTGGGCAAGCCCTTTAGAGTTACTCAGCTACGATGACACAGACAAAACAATAAGTGGCTTTGATGAGCCCAAATTGTCTCTAATGCTTCTATAAGGCCTAGAGATGTGATACAGCAGACAGCAAACAGTAACTAAGGTATAAGAATGTACTAGTCTAAGCTAATTAAAGCACAGGGTGTTTTCTTCTGTTACATCTTTGATCTTTCAGAAACAGCTAATATGTTATTTCAGGCACAGAGTGTGTGTGTGTGTGTGTGTGTGTGTGTGTGGATATATAATGTAATTGGAAAATGTATTGCTTTTTAGAATTAAAATTCCCTTCAGTTGGAAATTTAGTCAAATGGAAAACTCATGTATTGATGGTACAGTGGTGCAGTGGGTAGCACTGTCACCTCACAGAAGGAAGGTCCTGGGTTCAGACCTGTTGGCTGTTCTCCCGTGCCTGTGTGAATTTCCTCTGAGTACTCTGGTTTCCTCCAACAGCCCAAAAACATCCAGGTTAGGTTAATTAGTGACTCTAAAATGACCCCACCTCTCATTCAGTGTCACCTGGGATCGCCTCCATCCCCTGCATGGCCCTCTAAAAGGATACATGGGTGTAGCTAATGGATGGGTGGAAATAGTGTTTACCATTAAATTCACAAAAAATTATCTCACAATTTATGTTGATATTCATTTTAACAAAAATATGAAAACTGTTATTCCAAAATAATAATAATAATGTTGTGTCTTACTGTAAATTTAGTTCAGTTCAGTTTACTGGATGACTTCACAAACATTTGGATAATCTATGTTCAGTAATTTCATTTAATGTGAAACTTTCTTACAAGCTATCTGTTAGCATCAGTCTACAACCGTGGACAGCTGTCTTTCATAAATTAAACAGGAACTGTGGTATTTGCCTCTGACAGGCTGAGCTTTACTTTTAGCTGGTTGTCTGAAGAAACGAAAGCAACATATTTAAAGATTCATGTGGTGAAACAAAACCTTCAGACACCATCCCCGAGGTCATATCAACTGATGTAGTTTGTATGTGACTTTATATCCTTTTTGTGTGTGGGTGCACATGTGCCTGTACACATGCACCCACATGTTTGCATATACAGCCATACATTTGCATGTATAGTATGTGTGGGTGTGTATGTGCATGTACATGCATGCCTTTGTTCCCATGTGTGTCAGTAGAATACTGTGTGCTGTGAGGGGTCTCCAAGAGGCCTGATAGATCTGTGACAGAGTGCTTGAGGAGAGGGGCCTCCATGCTAATCCACTCTCATACATGTTAACTACACTTGGATAGTCCCATGCAGAGCTGCCTTAACACAGCCTGGTATGATTCAACATGGCCCCCAAAACTCCCACCTGAGCCCCAACAAAAGCCTGCTAGAGCCAGAATGGCACATTAAGCCACAAAAGCTTGTAAATACAGGCATGCATGTTAGCTAGGAAGCACACCCACAGTCACTTACACACACTGGAAGTCAAACCAAGGCTATCATTAAGCGAGCAGACTGGTAGGCAGACACAGAGTTAACAAAGCAGTTATGAAAAAGAAGGCATCTTATTTAGGCTGTCTGCAAAAAAATAAAAAGCTGTTGTTTTAATGATGACGAGGTCATGAGCTAAGACAAAAAACAAAAGAAAGTGCATCATCACTTTCGTGTTGCCTTGAAAACTTGTAAAAATGACAACTACAATTATTCTGGCCAGAGATCCAGACAAGTAAAGATAGAGCTATGGGGGGAGCTCTGTTATTAGTCAGGCCTGGCATATTTGCTTGGTGAGGACACTTCCCCTTGAGCAGATTATGTAGAGAACAGTCCAGCATGAGGTGCTGGCCAAATGGGCACCTCATTTGGCACTAAAATCAGCTCTGTTCAAACATAGTCTTGTGCCAGAAGTAAAAGGCGAGCTGAACCATCTTCATTCAATCAGTCCCCGAGCAGGGTCTTAGTGTCGCTTCGTTACTTTTTCTAAGTAAATATTTAGCACCGTTAGCCAACAATGAGTCATTTCTCTTTACTGCACAGCAAGGTCAAAAGAACAGAACAGACTGAAATATGTCTTAAACAAAACTGACAGCACATGAGATTTTTATACAGTTTCACATTTACAGTGTTTCTCAACACAGCACACTGGATTGACGCTGACACAGAGGGAAGCAGAAGGCGTTTACTTTGAGGAGATGAGTATATGTGCTGTCTAAGCCACTTCTTGTGGGAACCGGTAATGCTGCCTGATACCTGTTAGAAGTATAGACACGCAGGGGCCGCTGCTCCTTGCCTGCAGTCATTCCTCTGAAAGGCTCTTCTAGAAGTACAATAACTCATTATGAGTCAGACAGTCAAATGTCTCACCCGCTATTAATGCTATAAACACAGGATATGGTTGTCGTGATGAAGCAACACACACACACACACACACACACACACACAAGCATGCACACACACACACACACAGTCAATTAGAGAATGACAGACAGAGGGGGATCAGGCTGTAAGAATGGGCCTCGGGCTGTTTTTAGTCATGCACAGAATGCTGACCAACACTAGACCCACAAGAAAACCCACAAGAAAACTGAGTGTAACAAGCAGACACAAGATGATAAACTGCAGAAAAATTATACTGACCTCAAATGTGCATGTGATTAAAGATTTTTAGCAAGCTTTTTGTGTAGTTTGGAAATGTACTGTACTGTGCCGTATTTTAAATCAATCTCATTTAGGGCGGCACCAACTAATCAATAAAAATTGATAATAAATATAGTTGGCAACAAATATAATTGTCAGTTAGTTGGTCTAGTGACACAGATGGGTCAGCGACTGGCTGACTATGTCAGTGAGGCCGAACCAAAATGTATGAAGAACCCAGTATTTTATTTTAGGATTTTAACTCATGGAGATTTTTGTGTTTTTGTTAACACTGTAAAAAGATATGGTGCACTTTATAAAATGTTCTGTGCTTCCATAAATAATCTATTTTTTGTTTAATAAATGACTGTGTTTTTGTTTTCATAATGTGGAAAGTTGATTTTAGCATGTTTTTTTTTATACGTCAAATTCATCGATGAATCGTAGAAATAATCAACAGATTAACTGATTATTAAAATAATAGTTAGTCGCTGCTCTAATCTCATCTTTAAGGCTGTTTTGTCTGTAAGTCCCTACAGGCTTATCAATAAGGAAACAAAGGCCTGGGGATGTGCCTGGGCCTGGGGCATTCCACTAACCTTACTAGACTGAACTGTGCTCTCTGTGTTGGACATTGTTTCATGTTTGTATATGTCAGTGTGTGTGTGTCACTGTATAGCCGCCGTGCTCACACACCTACTAAACAAGCACATCTAATTGTGCTGGTGCTCGTGTCAGTCAACAGAGGCAGAGAGCTGAATGCAGCTACCAGACTAAAGGAGGTCTGGCTTGGAGGTTAGATGTTGATGTTTTAATTGCAAATTTTGCTGTTTGCATGTCATTTCACTGCTATTACTTCAGCGCCTCTCTCTCCTTCAGTCCCTTCGTCCTTAATGAAGAACAGAAATGTCATGCAGCTAGAGAGAAGAGGAAGGATTATGTTGAGTCTGTCCCACATCAACATCACACAACAACCCTCCAATCAACTGAAGAAGTGGCATAATGAAGATGTGAATGTGTGTAACAGTGCACACACACAGGGGTGCGTGTGCAGGTGTGTGTCTCTGCTTGTGTATGTGTGAATACAAATGCAGGTTTGCCCATTTAAAAATAATGAAAAAAATGTCAATAGCCTGAACAATAGGGCCAATCAGTCTCCTGGATCAGGCCTGATTAAAAGATGAGCTCACTGTAGGTGAGTATGTAGCAGTGATATCTCACCCAGAGTGCAATGAATCACAGTCATATAAAGACTCAACACACTATCATCAATATTTTTTCAAAGGCAGACTGAGGAGTGAACACTTGTGCTAAAACAGCACAGAGAGCAACTGAACAGGAAGCTATTTCCCCAAAACAATCTGAGTGTTCCATCTTGATAGCCTTGAAAGGCATGAGCAGAATAACAACTGGAAGTGTGAAACACCGCTATTCTCATCACCCTCTGTGGAGCGAGCAGACAGGAAGACTGAAGCAGGCTAATGAGCTAGTTAAGGTGGCAGTAAATGTCATTGCTCCTCTGGCAGGCCCCAGGCTGCAGTAATGCTACAGGCCATTACCTGGACAGAGACACATAAAGGTTGTGTCAGCACTTTGTGTATTACCTGGCATTCATGCACACACACACACACACAGAAAAAGAGAGAGTTGTATATATACTGTAGCACCACTGCCCCTCTTTATAACACGCATTAGATTAAAAGCTTAACTGGATCATGTTGAAGAAAAAGTGCATGAGCTGAGGAGACACAGTCTTTAGTCGTTTTTAATCTTCTTTCCATTGACAGGAACTGTAATGAGTAAAGAGCTTTTCTGGCTGCTCTCCATTCAGGTGTTGACTGTGATCTGCTGGCTTGTTAGCTGCTTGGCCACTTAGTTTGACCTTTAGTAATTTATTCTGGTCCATCTGGAAGGATTGGATTTTCAAATTGGATCACTCTGAGTTTGCTGAAGAGTGTACAAGGACAAATTCTAAAGGTGTTCAAAGTTTTGTCATGAAGTGACAGTGGAGCAAATAGTTAGCAAGTGCTGAATCAATTTACTTGCTTTAAGAATTAAGTTAGTGTCCTTTAGATAGACTTTGCATGGTCAGTGGTTTGAATGACTGTGCCTCTGGGCACAGGTGATAAAAAGAAGAAACTGGAAGGGCAAGGACTGCATAAGTGAAGTTAGAGGCATATTTATCCAAACCTACAATCCAGACACTGTCCTTTCCAGGGGGACCTGTGTGTGTGGATTTAGACGCAGTATCTAACAATAAATCCTTGTGGGTGTAAATATACCAACACTGTCAGTGTGTCAAGTCTCATGTTTATTGATATCTGCTGATGTTACAGTCCGGCTAGTCCAGCTTGTTGGTGGTCTCTTGGGTGTTTAAAAAAATCACTAGATGCTTGTTTCATACTCGCCTTGCCTGGAAAACTGTGTCAAGGAAAATCTTATATTTCAACAACAAAGATGTCTGTAGACAAAATGCACCCACACACACTTTTGCAGACTTTCACACCTTGAACCCAAGTGGACAATTAATCTAGCCCTCCTGCACTCACTCCATTCTCAGAGGTTCTCAATCAAATAAACTTTATTTAAATAAATCCCCTGAGCTCCTCTGAATTTAAATACACTCTGGCTCTGCTTCCCCACTGGTTTCAATACACCTCTGGGTCCAACGTATGGAGTCGAGCCGCTGCCCATATGGTCCCCACTGGATTAGCCTAAGAAGCCCGGCCACATAATGGTGAGGCCCGGGGAACCATTAAAACCCATTAATTGTGGAATTTGAAACTCCTCACGGTACAGATATGCTAATATTTCTTAGCAGTAGAGATGGACTGAAGAATGAGAAGCACCCAGACGCAAGAGGAGAGGAGTACACTAAGTGTAGAGGACGGACGGGGGAGGAAATGTGAAAAGGTGAAAAGAGAACCAACAGACTTTTCTCAGTCACTATAATTCCCTAACATCCATGTATCTGCCAGACACACTTGCACACACACATACACACACAGCACTGGGTGAGTGTGAATACTGCAAAATAAAAAAAAAGGGAGAGCAGAGGATAGAGAAATTTCAGAACAGCAGAAAACAAAGAGGTCAGTGTGGTGGAAAACATGGAGTGTGACATTAAAGTCACACAGTTCAACACACTCGCTCTGGCGCCACAAAAGATTGGATGAGAGATCTAAATGCACAGGAGAAAAATGAAAAATAAAAACAAAAAACAATAGAGTAGGACAGATGGGGAGAGAAAAGTGAGAAAAACTGAATGGGAAACAGGAAGTCACTGAAAACTAAACAAAGACCAATAGCAAAACCCACCATCTGCATCTCTTCTCACCTCCCATTTGATAGCATTTATTTATTTGGCAGCCAGGTTGCAGGGAGCAGAGAAGTTCTGTTTATCTCGACATTCCTCTGTTCTGCAAAGTGGACGGGAGGAACATTAGAAAGTCTAAGTCCCCACCAAGCAGATTAACCAGAGCCAGCCAAAGGACCAGAACACAGATTTGGGATGCATCGCCCAAATAAGATTTAAGCTTTTCACTGGCAATTACTCATAGTATACATTTCAATGTGAAAGCCAGAATCCTGCTGATGCTGCTCTGGATCTGAAAAGGACTTAGGCTAATCTGTGACTTGCCACTGTACCAGAAGCTTACAGTGTGTTTCCAGCTGAACAGAGCAGTTGCTGCTGCTTTCTGTTGTTTACATTCAACACCTCTTTCTTCTGAGCGCCTCTAAAGCAGAAGTTGCTATGCGTGGAAAGCCACTCGTATATAATATGTGGATGTCACTATTTTAATCTGTAGTATAAATGCCACGTTACAGCATAGCTGGCGTGGCGGGAAGTCAACACTACAGCATCAGAAATGCCACGTTACAGCATAGCTGGCTTGGCGGGAAGTCAACACTACAGCATCAGTAACTGCTGCACAGTAAGTGGTGAGGTCAAGCAGTCTTACATGTGCAGCTCTTTGGTGTAATGAGTTCTTTCACTATGTGCATCTAAAGGAAAGGAGACTGGACTTGTCATTTCCCTCTTGGGCCCTCGGGAGCCAGGTGTCTGTCTTTAATGGAGGCACATGGAGACTACCGTAGGTTAATGAGCTATGCAGGTCCCAGAGGAGATAGGCATTATAGGCTGTATGATACCCTCTCATCCCTTCATCCCTCCATTTGTGTTAGACCTCGGGAGAGAAAGAAGGAACAAAGGATAATGTGGTGGAATGGAAGCGGGTGCAAAAGAGACCACGAGAGGACAGAGAGCTAAGAATAGAAAGACACAACAAACGGAGCCAAAGGGAAATCCAGGTCTGCCAGCCTTTTAAAACAATTAAGGCCTGGATGTGATTCACTCTAAAGGTTTCAGCTGCCAAGCAAGGCACAAAAGTGGCAGTAAATAGAAAGCTTAGTGAGAGCTAATCAGAAACAGACCCTCTATGACAACAAATCAAACCACACACACAGGAAAGTTGACACTTTGCATATTAAAGCTGGACAGGGAGCAGAAAAAACCCAGTGGAAACATCAAACTGTAACAAGGAACACACACAGTGAGTGCTTATGGGATAGAGCGGAAGAGATGGACAGAGAGATGTGATGATGACGAAGGAAAGAGCACTCTTAAATACAATGGACACCTAAGCCAAAACCACAGATGTCCTTTGAGAAACTTTTCAGTGTTTGCTGTGGAGTTGTACTGTACACTTTTAATGCATTCCTCCTTTTGTCTTGCTCTCAGATGTGGCTTAGTCTTTTGTTTGGCTGTCTGTGGCTGCATCACTTTATAATCTATGAACTTAGAGCAAGCAACCATCTGAGCATGCTGTGTTTCTGTCCCCAATGTGTGCTCTGCTAAGATACTGCCAAGAGACCAGAGAAGTGTACGTGCGTTTGTGTGTCTTTGTTGTTGACGTGGTTGGAAATAGAGGATACTGAGAGATGAGAGAGGTGAGAGCTGAGAAAAGGAAGGAGGAGGAAAGAACTACAGAGAAACTAGAAAGCATAACAAAGAGATGAGAAGATGAGTTGAGGAGAAATAGGGACAAATGTGATAAAGTGGAGCTGAGAGAGGAGTGGGGGAGGTGTGCCCAGGTTTGTGCCCAGGAGCAGAGAGCATAGCAGGGTTTGTGGTATAACTGGCGGAGAGGCAGCTTCACATTCCAGGCTTGATCCTATACAAACCCTGTCTGTTACTTCAGATCTGATATGGAAATAAGAGGCCAGATGGGGGCTTCCATTGGCCTTATAAGGGATTGTGGCTTGGCCTGGATGGATCACGAGTGAAAAGCCATGGAGAATGAGAAATACAGAGAGAGAAGGGCAGGGACTGGGCATCTGGGAAAAACAACATGAGACAAACATGAGACTCTGGCTATCCACACATTACAGGCCTTAATGCTCAATTCCAGTCTTTGTCAGATATGGGTTCACATTCATGTTTGTGACATGAATCCATCTAGTTCCATTTTGAACACCACTGAGGTCCTAAACTGCCATGAGCAGATTTAACTGAAATGTGAGCCCCAGGAATACAAAAAAAGAACAACAATAATGTCATTTGTTTCATGGTCAAACAGTGCAAATTCCTCATAAGCTGCTCAGTGATGACATGTTCCAGTTTGGCTTGATCAGACGTGTCTTCATAAATGTTCAAAAAAAGTAAAACTTCCTCATCTTGCTCCTGAACCACATCTCTGTTGCTGCTGTGTTTGCTTTTCATGGTCTGTGAAGGGCCAAGACCAAACATGTGATTTGAAAAACTCTGATTTGGTTCTGAGTCATTTGGAAGAAAAAAAAACTGGACTTGGACTTGATTCACTTCAGCATGTAATGAGCTAAAGATGCTGAAAAGTGGAAACAGAAAAAACTAGACACCAACAGAGTGTGAAATGAAGAATGAAAGAGGAAAAAAATAAGGAATCAAACCAACCAACATACAGTTTGTTGTTGTCCTCTGATGTTCCTGCAGCGATCTAAGGTCTTTGAAGGAGGATTCATCAGGGCCCATAAATAGAAACAATTTTCTCCTCATCACACCATGGCAAACATAACAATACAACCCAGCATACCTCCATTAGTACAATTCATTCTACCATTGTTCAAGATTTAGGTCTACTTTATTGTAGAATATTTCACTACTGCCAGAAAGAATAACTTCTCCCATGCAGATGCACAAAAGCAAATTAAGTGAACAAAAGAACAGATGTTTACCAACAGCCTAGACTGTACTGATCGCAAAGGAGTAAAATCCATGTTCTATCATCATCTATTTCCCAACTGAAGCTTAACAACTGTCGGTACTGTGTATCCCTACATTCGAGTCCCTTTGTTCAGCAGTGTGTTTAGTACTGAGAGCATTTCCTAGTCAAGATGTTCAGACAGTGGGAGCCAACAACCTGCTGGGAAACCTGATCAGCCATGCTAATCTGATCAGCTGCACTTTGTTCGAGTGTGTCTTACTTAAACAGGACAGCACTCCCAGCATGGCGTAACCCAAACACCATTCTATCCCCTTTCAACCGAGGATCCTGGGGAGCTGACAAAGTCATCTGATCTACCACACCTTCAGATCCGAACACCCTCCCCCACACCCACCCTCCAATCTAGCTTGCAGCCTAAACACAGCAAACCTATGCTCAAATGTTTGCCCGACCGCAACAATCTGGGCTTATTTAGGTGAAAACCCATGACACAAGTGCTTCTTATTTCCTCATCAGTTGGAAGGCAAAAAGCCCTCTTCCCCCTGTGTGTATGTGCTTGTGTGTGCATACATTTGTGCGTGATGAAACACTCTTGAAATTGAGTGAAACATACAGTGTCTTTTGAATGTATGATCAAGGGAGTTATGCAGACCTCCCTCATACAAATAAGTGAGTACGATTTGTTTGTGCAGCACACCAGAGAATATGATGCCCATGTGTACATGTAAAAAAACACACACTACACAAACCCTGAGCATCATAAGTTGTATGCACACGGTCAAAACTAAAAGGATTTATTACACTCTAAAGGCCCAGTACTTTAGGGAAGTATCATGTAAATGATGTAGACAAGATCTCTGCCCTCTGATACCCAAATGTATCTGACACAGGGCTAACCTACAGCAGCTAGAACCAGTTTGATTGTTTCACTGGTAATTCCTTTTCACAGTCAAATAATATAGGCCAAACACATGCACACAAACAAGACACACCTCCTCAACACTGACACCCCACTGAGCCAACAGCTGTTTCCAGCAGCCTCAGACTGTGGTAGCCAAATAGACCACAACACCCGGTAACATGTTATTCCCCACAGAAACTCGCTTTTTAAACTGAGTAGAAAGGAAGAATGTTTATGAGCCGCCGCTGCTGTGATTCCAACAGATCATCACCTCTAACTAATCTGATCTGACGCGGGGCGCCCACACCACCAGGCATCTCTGGCCATGACCGTTACCTTCAGTCAAGTTAGCAGAGGTCCAGATGATGTTTTCTCAACCGCTAACCATTACGGTTTAATGAATAACAGCAGTGGCTGAGTTGACCTGTGAGTGTAAAAGCCCTCTGGGTCCAGTTCTGTTCTTTGATATCATGACCTTGTTAATGCCCCCTCAGTGGCCTGACATGGGCTTCCTGGTGATGCAGGTGCTTTTCACAATCACGCACAAGGCCTTGCTATTTTCTCTCTCCATCAGATCTTCACTTGGAATTCCACACTTCTCTCTTTCCCGCTACAGAGAATCTGTCTAGCAATTTATCTACCGGCACACAGTGACATGTCACATACGGCATTTCACAGGAACTAGATTTTCTCTCTGTTATAAATCTCCATTCATACAGTATGTGGTGTCTGTGGACTCTCACATCATCTCCCTCTTTTTTCTCTAGTTCAGTGTCACCAGTCAGCATGTGCAGTGCAGTGTCACTATGTGGCCATGACACTGTGCTTTACTGTATGTCACTGCTCTAGAGGTCGCAAAGTGGCCTGATCTCTGGAAGGAACGTGCTGAAAGTGAAATGCAACTTCAAACTGAAAGGAAAAAAAAAAACTAAAATAAACAAAACATATATTTTTTCCTGGTGAAAACTGTGAGTGGAGCAAATGAATATATTAATAAATATCATTAAAATCCAGTGGTAAGGCCTTTAAAAAACAAGGAGACTAAAAAGACTTGAGAGGATGCTCTGGCTGCATACAACACGCTGTACAATGTGTTAGAAGCTATGCAGAAGGAGCTGTCCAATCACATTAAGACCACAGCTGTCTTTGCTTGATGGCTGGACTATTAAACTGGAGTCTAGGCTGACAGATCCATTTCATGACAGCATGAGGCCAAGACCTGACATAGAGCTCTCAAGAGAAAGAGATGCCCTGTGTGTGCATGTGTGTGTGTTAAAGGCGTAGAAGTGACAAGCAGGTAAAAGCCGCGTGAGCAGAGATTACCAGTGGCTTGAAATATTATCACATGCTATTAGCACTGTATCAATGTTCATTAGGCTGATGTCTAGCTGGAGCAACTTGACAGCCCTGTGGTAAGAAGAAGAGAGAAAGAGCCAGAGAAAGGGAGAAATAAGGAGATAGACTGTGCCCAAGACAAATGCAGGAAGGGAATTGAGATCAAAGGGGAAAAAAATCTGGGAAAATGATAAAGGCCTGCTTCATACAGCCCTTCACTGTCAGAGGTTCAGAGGTAAACAGGGCAGCTGCTATATGTAATGTCACAGCAAGAGGTAGGCTGTCATGTTACCGTATTAACAATCCATAATTCTTTTATAACATCCTTAATACATGACAACCAGATGACTGCACAGTGTCAAAAAGCATATTTCAAAGCAATGATTTGTGTAGAGCAAATAAAAGATCCCTGTAAACACTGTGTGATCATACAAATGCATTAAAAAGCGTCGTCACCCAGGCGGCCCCCGATCACTGTGGTTGTCTTGTGTGAAGTCGTCAACAGAGGAGCAGTAAAGCTGTCTCACTATCAGACAGAAACATTAGTAGCTGTCACATTCAGTTTGCCTTTGCACAGTTTAGCAACAGTTTAGTGTATCATCAAAGCCTAAACTGCTCTCCTTACAGAAACCTATTAGAGCTATGCAATTTGAAAAGACGCTTCAAAATAGAAGCACGCAGATGCAAAGTAGATGAAAGGAACGCTGCTGCTTGAGTAATCTGGAATCATTATGCATGCTATCAAAACATAAACAATGTATGTTTTTCTTTTGTTCATTTCATAACAGCTTCTAATGAGGATGATCATCACGATGCATGTAACTTCAAAAAGATTTCCTGTGTAGCGAGTCGCTGTTAGTTTCTCTGCATGTTTACAGAGCAACAGTTTGCCATCACTCCCTCCATGTCCTTCCTGTTCCCCATTTTATCTAATTTTGGACTACTCTAAGAGCCTGCAGTAATGAATTGGCTAATCACAGTTATCTGGCCCATTCAAGTGCTTTGTAAAGCAAATCAATACAGCTTGGCAGTGAGCCAGCCATCTACTTTGACAGACACTGCTCGCTAATCTAGTTCTGAGGGGGGGGGGTGTTGTCCTAAAGATGTTTACTCCTCCTTTGTCTGTCCCTTTTCTCTGTGTGCACTTCAGCAAAGTCAGAGGGAAACTGAAGAAGAAGTTGCCAGCTGGCAAATCAAAGGACAAAAGTCAAGCACTGAGTACTAAAAGTTCATCTGAAAGAGAGAAATTTTCACTTTGATATCTGAGACTTATACCTCGGGCAAGAAAGAACATAACAATGAAAATACACCCGTACTACACTGTTTCCACAGTAACAGATCAATAAAAGCAACGCAACAACTGATAAGAATTTCTATGAATTTCAAATGCTCTCCCTGTGGTGCTTACACTGGCTGCAGACTAAACAGGAATATTGATAGGCTGCGAGGCCCCGCGTCCCAGCACAGCGCCCCAGCATAATGTGTTGGACATATTATTTTGTTGTGATTTTATTGCACACAAAACATGTGATTGTCAAGATGTGTGGGCTACAAATACCACATTCATAAAAACAGAAACAGCCACTTGTTACACACTGGGGAATATTCACCTTTATTTTCACTTGTTTAATCTTCATGCCTATAGACAGGAAGACATGGATCTGGGTAAAATGTTTGGTGTGGCTTCCCAATCCTACTGCTGCCAACACCGGTGAAACCCACAAGTTCATCCAAACATGAGAGAGTACGTTAAATAATGCTGCCATCAATTTAAATTGTAGTCCAATCAACAAGATAAAAAATGGGTCGCGGGAATGCCCTTAATACACGCAGTCTCTAATCAACAATGGGTTAATTAATCTCACTCATGAAGTTAAGTCCAATTATGGGATGCACTGAACAAGGTAATTTCTTCCCTAAAATAAAAGGCATCACCAATAAAAGAAATATAATAAATAAAATCGTGCTCTGCTCAGACAAAAGCAACCTTTGTGATAAATTAATGAATAAGTACTGCGGAAGATATTTACGGACATTTGTGATTCCGTCTTTGTGTCTTTTGGGATCTGGCTGCATTGGCATTGATGCATGCTGCTGCATATCTTATGGCTAAATTAAGCTGACATGTATAAAATCCATGTGTAGCAGAATGTATGAACTGTATGAGCATTTGTCTCTTGGTAGATAATGACTAAGGCCTCCTTTGAGACACTAGCAGAGAGAAGAGCAAGCAATTAGAAGAAGAGAATGGAAAGCGAGACAGACAGAGAAAGCAACAGAGAGCTGTTTGGATGTGAGATTACTGTAGGGCAGGCTGTGCCACTGCAGTTTGAGCTGGAGAAGGAGAAAAAGAAAGAGTAGGAGACCAAGAAAGAGAAAATGAAAAGAAATGAAAGAAAACGAGAAGGGACAGTCAGCTGACTGACCAGGCTACATTTAACTCACCACTATGAAAAGAAAGAGGGAATGAACACGAGACACAGCGAGAGAGAGAGAGAGAGAGAGAGAGACAGCCAACTAGAAAGACTAAAAAGGAAAAAGCAGATATAAGGCCAGGATGAAATTGCAGGGGCTCTCAGTCTTCTGCTGGACTTTTAACAACTGTTTAGAGAAGCCTCGACCAAGTCTGGCAAAAAGAAAGAAAGCCATGAAAGACAGTCTGCTGTTACAGCCTGGAGGCTGCCATCGGCCGCTGCTTTATCTGCATCAGAACTGAGCAACTGGGGACAAGTGAAGTGGAGGCCAGGTTCCTAAAGGTCATACAGGCATCTGTACCAATCCACAATTCAATGAACAAGCTAGTCATTAGCTATGCCACATAAATACCTACTAAACAATCTATACGCACCTATACACACATTCAAATAAATACAAGCACAAGACACTGTAATTCTTAAGACAATACAAGCACAAGACACTGTAATTCTTCCAGACTTACAGTCAAAGAAGTGTGAATTGTGCTGCCTCACAAAGTATCTTTTGCTTTTGAAAATAAATAACATTTACTACAAAAGCCGGGTAGCACAAAGCAGATCTTCCTAGACCCCTTCACCGTACTGTAGGATTATATTTATTGGTAATCCTGGATTGCTGTAGAGCTTGGAAGGAAGCTTAACAGTCTCCCTGTGGGCAGCCATCCACAGGTCCAGGTATAAAAAAATAAAACTGACCTCTATTTGCAGTTCCTCCAGATAGTGCTGGTTTTACTGAAGGACATTTGATTCAGCCTCTTTGAGAAAGTGCTGCAAGTTGTGTGTGAAGAGAAAATGTTCTTCTACTAGTAAAGTCATTTTCTGCAGGCCATGCCAGGCTCCCAGAGGTTGCCAACGGGCAAAGCGATGCTGGATTGTTTAGTTTAACATGATTTAAAGACTGCAGACAATCTAGCAGGGAGTGTCCTCAAAATGGCTGTAAACAATATATACTGGCAGCTAACATTTCAGCTAAAGCACTGCTCATGTCTCCGTGTCACTTATCATTATAACACTTTGCTGAGTTTGACATGTTAGTTGTCTGCTTCATAAACAGGTGGAGGCTGATTTTCATTTCATTTTAAACAAGACAGACAAAACAAAGACTATGGTTTAACAAAGGGATGCAATTATTTGGTCTGTGTGGGATATATTGGACCACACCAATTCAATCTGAAACAAACAGATACAATGGTTATTACAGGAGGCATTCAGTGAGAAATAACCATTTGTGATTATGATGATTGGAAACAAATTCTACCTGGTGGCAATTGTGACAGTTTTTTTTCACTTCTAATTGTCTGTTTTCATGTCAGCTGAAGGTTAATGCAAGTATGCAAGTCGTGAAACAACAATAGAGATGTTTAATAAAGCCATTAAAATGATTAGTTGTTTTTTTGTTTGGTTTTTTTTTTTTTTTTTTTGCAATTGCAGTTGAAAGGACCCTTCATTCCTTGTCTGAGAGTAATTTGCACCCCTGGGGAAACAGGTTTGGCTTCCATTCAGTCATTGTTATGGGTCTCAGCTGTTGTAGGAACACCATCTTCAGTGCTAAAACCTCTCTCCCACTCTCTGTCTATCTGTCTATCATTCAATCTCACCATCTCTATCTTTTCCTACCTGTCAGCCTCTCTCTTCCTCTTCCTTCCTCCTCTTTACCCTAATCCCATCCCACCCAGACCTGGCAAAGTTTGGCCACACCAAAACAGGGCTTAGACAAGTCAAGCAGGTGAGCAGCCTCTGGGTTGACTGGCAAAAGGCAGGCAAAGCACTCAGATCTAATTCCCTGTGAGGGCGACAAATCCAATGACTCTGAGGCTCAGTGCGGGGTGTATAGAGAGAACACAGGACAGACGGTTGACCACTTCTCCAGCAGGGCCCTGTAGGAGCAGCTGTCTGCAGTTCCAAGCCTTTAAAGTTACTGACACGTTATGCCCTATGATCAGCTGCTACCCTCAGCAAAACACATCCATACTGCTACTCAGGCTAGTGTGAGAACCAGGCGAATGAGCCACGCACCTTCTGCTACATTAACCAGCTCAACCAGACATTTGTCCAGTTAAACACCTGAACCAACTTTTCAAGTTGTCCCCTCCAGCTGCCAGGGCCATTATCCAAACCAACTCCTGATTATCCACCAGGATGTGATGAGGAAAATTTAATAAGCTGAAAGCAGCGTGTCACTGTTGAAGGCTTATTGGATAAAGGGCCAGAAGACTTTGTTTCATCCATGTTTTACTGCTAATACAGTACAAGCCACCACTGATCAATCCCTCACTTCCAAACAAGAATCATCTACCACTATATGTCGTAGTGTCTGAATAAATTGAAATACTAGCTAAAAACTACTAAAAGAATAGCTACTTGATTTAAAAAAGACTCAATGACATATTGTGTAATTTAATAAATAATCCTTATTGAACTGAGAAACTCTGCTCAACATCTGGGGATGTGGTTTCTTAACCCCTGCTGCCCTGTAGGACAGACATGGGGTGGAGGATCCTCATTCTTGCTGTCTGTGAATTGATTATTATTAACAGGGGAATGTTGACTGTTCCTCCGCTGAGCTTGCTCTAAACTCCCCATTCATCTATTGCTGGGATGTCTTTAAACATCCGATTTTACATGTGCAGTCGTACCCTGTATCTGTATCTGTATCTATATCAAAGGCAGTACTCGGTGCAGCTCCTCTCCTCCTTAAGGCCGTCATGCTTCCCACCAATCTCAGTTTCCACGTGGGATATGACTATGCTCGAGCACAAAGTGAACCATACACAGCCAATTCCAGTTTAGGTGATGTAATTCTTGGGTAATGTGGTTCCAGAATAAACTGCATAGGAAATCACCCTTCTCTATAATTTGACCCATGGAGCCCTGTAGCAGACTTTTGGTCTGTGGGAACATAAAAGTGATAACATAGATGATTGAGCCTGGTGAATATCAATGTAAATCTAGAATTTAAATAGGACATTAACGTATGAGCAGGACTACAAGCTCACTGGAAAATCTTCTGATTTTAGCTCAGAGTGAATTAAAGGTCTAGTTTTGGTCCCGACTGGAAGTGGTTTGTTGTTAGACAAAGTGCATCAAGGCCCAGAATACTGATTGCCCCCTCAACATCTATGGCCCTCAACAGTCCATCACTGCTTCCACGGGTGCTGCCCAGAAGTCCACAACCAATTTCAGAAACCATCATGAGACTCAGGGGACACACTGAGCACATACAGTATGTACTGTACAGTAACAGTTGTATGACGTACCATGTTTCACCCTAGGTTGGGAATGAGACTATCCCACCTTCATGAATTACTGATCTATTTGTTTGATCCTACCTCAAACAGTGAACTGTAATCACTTCACACCCTCTGCACATGATCACAGCATATGAGCGCAATAGATGGTGTAAGGCTCAGAAATGCGGTGTTATGTCTCCTTCTCAGTCAGTCCACTGAAAAAGCCTTCCAACACTATCCCTCCTGCTTCGCCGTGCTCCAGCCAAACCCAGGAAACAGCAGCATATACAGGAGCCTGTCTGCAGGGCGATGGAGGGATGGAAGGAGGCACAGGATTGAATGGGGAAGCAGGAGATGGAGGGCAAGGGCATGGGGGGGATATTTTTGGGAAGGGAGCCAATCCAATTACAGGCAGCGGTGCAGCCCTGGTTTCTTTGGAGCCACAAAATTCACATTTCATCTGTCTCATCCTCCTTCTTAGACTACCTTCTTCCTTTTACTTCTCTAGCTGCCTCTTCCTG
This sequence comes from Monopterus albus, assembly GCF_001952655.1. NCBI lineage: Eukaryota > Metazoa > Chordata > Actinopteri > Synbranchiformes > Synbranchidae > Monopterus > Monopterus albus. Next base: position 343,512 of record NW_018128074.1, read on the forward strand.
CTGCTCTTTTTTTTTTATTTTTTCCTTATCATGGCTCACAGTCACATCCCCAACCTGTGCATCCCCACACACCACACCCCTCTCTTTCCTCTTTCTATCTGTGTCTCTTGACTGCATGAAAGAAGCGGAGGAATGGAACTGTATCACCAGCCAAGCATCAAAATGTGTCACCCTATAGCTGTGTCATGCTCAGATCTGATGGAAGCCTGTACAGTAGCACCCTACCACATCTGGAGTCTCACACAAGGAGCAATGTGGGAGCTTATAAGCCCTCAGCAGAGTTGCAGCACCCAGGGCTCATCAGGTCACCCTATTCATCTGCCCTCCCCATGACACCTAAGGGAATGAATGTATCTAAACATATGCATATTTCAGACACACCAAAGCACACAGACCTTAACACTGCCAGTGGACAAAGCAGCGCTCTCCCTACTACTGCTGTCATGCAGCATTACTGATCAGTAACTTCCTAAGAGTAAGAGAAGTGCTTTCTTTTTCCACACTGTTAGAGACTAACACAGTGGGTAGGCTGATTGTGGTCATTCTGTCTTTAAAGCACATTAGGTGGACAGTCAGTGCTTGTTATATCATCACAAATCACCACCGGTCCTTGTCTAATAGCGTATCTGCATGCATATTTTGTCACAGTGGTGCTAGTTCTTTGCCAAATCATTTGGTTTAAAACAAGCAATCAAAAACCATAAGTAAACGTCCAAATATCCAAACAGTCTTTAGTTTCAGTTTTGCTGAGAGAAATAATCAACACTGATGATTGCTTTCTCCAGTGCCTCATAATGTTGGGGGGGCCAGGATTATACCTATATTTTCTGATATAATTATAATCAAGATACTAGAAAACAAACTTCCTGCATTTTCTCACCTAGACTACCTCACAGGGAGAGGATGATAAGTACGATGACAGTAAATCAGATGATGGGAAAACTCATTATGAGAAATTTGCTCATGTGTTGTGTTAGTGACAATGGCATTATAAGCTGCCTGTTTTCTTTTATCCTGTGGACCAACTCTGTGGTTGAGTGCTCTACTAGGTTGTTCTGTTCTGCTCTACCTTTTCTCTAGGTCCCTTCTAATATCCTGGTTACTGTAATTCCTCCCTCATGTTAGCGCTAGTGTGGTTACAGCCATGCCCCTGTCAGCCACCTGTCTAAATGTAGTCCAGAAAGCACCATCAGACAAACAGCTACCATGACACAATGCACGCACACAAACACATTCAACATTTTAACTTTCAACATATACTCAAAGTATGAGCTGTCTGGGATGATGCCACTGCCTGTTTTCTTTTTATTAATCAGCCAAACAGCGACATCTCTGCCAATAATACAGCATTAACTTAGCACATTATTCAATCCTATCAGTGAGCAATCTGACTGAAAACCTTGTTTCCTGTGTGTGGGGTGGTTATTAACTGGCCAGCAGCCCTTTAACCCTCAGCAGCTATGTTCTGTTACCAAGACTGTGAGGTGCAGAGCATAAGCCTGCTCTCTCTTCTACCTCTCAGTGGGCCACAGGCAGGAACTTTTCTATTAAAATTAATCGTCCCATACAGGTTATTCAACACTGCGACCCTAGAGCCCACTTAACAAGGAACTGGTAATGGCCACTACAGTGAGCTAGCCTTCGCCATTACCCCTCACTGATGCTTTGACAGCAGGTATTAAATATTAAAGAGATAAGTTTCCCTGTGACCATGATCCATCTGCATGGAAATAGGACCACTTCACAGTGTCTGTACCCCATGGGCCACTAAACAGCCTGGGTCTTTATTTATCACATTGATGAAGTGAGCAGAAATCTCCCACAACCAGCCAGTAACTGCTGGGTGAGAAGAGGAAAGTTGGTACCCACCTTCTTTAGGCGTCCACTCTTGGTGCCCACAAAGGCTACACAGTAGCCATTGTAGACGTAGGAGGTGACAGAAGTCATGCGGTCTCGAGTCTCTGTGTAAAGAGTATGACCAGTCACCAGCTGAGAACCGCCGAGTGGCTGGTTGATGTCCAGACCACAGAAAGAGTCATCAATGGGCACCGGCTAAGGAAGGAAGAGAAGCAAACAAACGTTACAGATTGAAGTATGACTAAATGACAAGACAAATAAAATGAACAGTGAAACAAAAAAAAGAGCACAAGGTTACATGGAGTAGGAGAGAAATTTCTCACATTAAACATAGAAATCCTTGCAATGTAAAATAAGGGAGTGACAAAAATATCTCCACAAGAGAGAGACTTAGAGAATAAGACGTTAGTAGAGTAGAGAGGCTGAGAGCTTTATAGAAGACGACGACTCAGTAAGGAGGAAAGATGAAGGTGACAGAGTGAGACAGAAGGAGAGAGCATGGTGGTCAAAGTTTTGGAAACAGTGGCAGTGTCAGAGAGTCTGAGATGGAAATGAAGGGGTGAGAGGGGTGAATCTGAGAGAGGGAGGTCAGAGCAAGGTGGAGGTGTGTTAGTAAGTCTTCCAGTCAGAGAAACATTTGCCTTTCTGTTCCACTTGGCAGACGTGTTTCGGCTCTGCCTGACTGAGCTCCACCTTGCTCTCACCGTGGCTCATTACCCCAGCCTATCATCACACCTCAGCAGAAAGACACGTTCTGCATGATAACGATGTGCACCGGCAAACACACTGCATGATAACTGTGTAACCCTGAAATACACACTGTATTTACCCATTTGTTACAAAATAATCACTAGCATAAAGTCTCATTACGTTTGACTTCAGTTCTGAGCAAAACGCAGGTGTCCTTGGTCCCTTCCACGGTAAGAATGGAATATAAGACAAGACGGACAACATGAAAGAGGATGAGGTTAATGAGGAGTGAGACTGGGGTGTTTCTCGTGTTGAATTGGGTCAGCTGAGATGGGTTTTGAGTGGCAGTACCCTCAGAGTGCCACGTGAAGTGAGACAGCCAGGCAAGGCTTCTGTGTGCATAGGCTCTTATTCACAAACTAGATCTTTTTCACCCTCTGAATATATACAGTATGCCCCTTCTCCAACCCCAGTTCATTAAATCTCTTTCTGTCACTATATCCATCTCTCATCCGTCTCTCCTCCGTCTCACTCTTCATCCCTGTCACAATAGTATAAGCAGACTATGTTGAGTGACGTTTTCCACTCCGGGAAGCAGCACAGTCCGTTCACTACACACCATGGCTGTAAAACATTTCAGTACATACTCAGATTTTAATGAGCAGAGCAAAAGCAATAACGCTGACTGGAAATAATCGCCTCCACTCTTACAGCCATGCCCCCAATTCATGGCATTTTCTTTTTATTTCCTTTGACCAAAATAGCTCAGGTTGCTACGGGGGCATTTCACCGCAGTATTTACATTAGAAAAAAAAAATCAGTTAAGCTGACATTATTCTTTTCTCTTATAAAATTAAATAGACTGTATATATCTGTTCAGTGTTTGTATAAAACATATGCTAATTAGACATGGACACACAGAAATAAATCAGACTAGCAAACAAGCAAATAACGAGCTCCAGACTTTGGCTTATCAATAGCTGCCCACTCAAATGCATTCAGCTATTCCACACATGGTCTGCTGGGCTCCAGACCATTTGGTTCTGATTATATCTAGATTGTTTAGATGATGTATACTTAGCAGACTTGGCAGTCAAATCCCCATAGATTCTATGTGGTTGTGTTTTCTTGTTAACCTTCTAGAAGAATTGATGTTTCTCCCCTTGCCTTATCACGAATCTCACCAGTGGTGAAGAAAGGCAGATTTACAGTGTCTCAGACTGCATCATACAATTACATTGATTGTCTTTAGCAGGACTGTGGAGAGACTAAAAATAGGCTGTGATTAATCCTTATCGAATAACTCACAAGACAGTTGAATATTTAATCTGTGCTGGGAAAACAGTTGGACCCTGGCCTGCGTCAACACAAGACTGCATCATGGTTTAAACAATGACACAGTGGTCCATTTGGTGTGGAATTGCAATAAAGATGTGACAGGATATCTGCTCTCAGAGTTTCCCTCCCAGGGTTTATCAGTGTTATTGATATCTGCCCCCATTTTTTTCCATGAGTGGTTAATTATTTGGGGGGACAGGAGCAAAAAGCAGGATGATAGTGTCAGTCACACATACACAAAGACAGTTGATACAGAAAGATTCCCATCATGGCTCTGCTCCATGGGAGTGACTAGAGAGATGGTGTGAATCTCCAGATGGCAGAAGGCTGGATGGCTGCGCGATAAATCTTTGACTGCCCACTTGTGTCTGTATCCCCCAGCTCAGCCTCAGATCCAATCCCAACCTCAACCTTGGCCTGAATGTATGTGCACACACAGTGAAATATCTGCAAGACAGGAATTTGAGCTAGGGGTACAATTATGGTTCTCTGCTTTAAGCTCACTGGCTGCCTGCCGTTAACAACGAAACAGAGGAAAGACACTGCATGTGTAATTTACTCACAACCAACTGAGATACAGTAAACAGTTGACAAAAAAAAGTCTCTCGGGATGGTCTAACCTCATATTTTGAGGGAGCTCAGACATGGATGCGCTAAAAATACCACACACAAAAATTCTGGAACATGTTTGTTTGAGGAAAACAAGATGTGAAACATATGTGCACGTTAAAGCAGCCACACTGCTTGAAGTGGGGAATGAAAAGCAAGCAGGCAATGTTAGCATGGCTGATAAATTTGTATAGGCTTTAGAAGTTCTTTAATCATTGAAATCCACAGTACAAGCATAATTCGGCTACTCAGTGAGTACAAGGACATGATCTTAACTATTGCATTTTGCATCTTTTTATCTCTGTGATCATGCACACAAAGCTTGTGTATCCTTGGTGTATAATGTCAAAAGACATGGAACATTACTGGCAGTGCATGATAAAAGAATGGACTGGGAGGTGCAGCTCAACATTTTTCAGAGCAGACTGAGATGACTGGAGTGTCTCTTGGCTTCCACAGTTAGAAAGGCTTCCAGGCTCAGCATTGCCATTGTTACATGCCACCATTTCTTTCTTTTGCCTAATCTCCTTCCATCCCCTTCTCAAGAATTTTCAGTGGCGCTAATGCAACCCAGCAGTGCTACTTCAAGATAATGTCTCCCGCCTCCTAACGGTCAACTCTGACATTGTGCTAATGGGGAATTTACTGATTTTAATAAGAGTGGTCAATTGAGCGCCCTGCAGGGATTAGCAGCAAAGGCAGCTGATCAGTGGCTCAGTGAGGATAGGGATAGCATTAAACCCCAAAAATTCATCAAGACTGGAGCTCCTTCCCACACACACACACACACACACACACACACACGCCTTTCCTACATACATGCAGACTTACAGCATACGCATGCACACTGTAACTGACTAGTCATAGACTCTTAGCATTCTTAAGTCCCTATTAGCAATTACAGGATGAAAGCACAGAGGGCTGTAGCCTCCTGGGAACAAGGGAAAGTCAAGAATCTTAATTCAACTTAACAACATGTAGTAGATACTGCAGTACGTGGCCTTGTATTACAGGGTAAGTGGTGATGGAGAAGGAATAGAATGGTGTGTGATCTGTGCCAGCATCAGAAGCAGAAACACCCCCCACTTTTTCACACTAGAAGAAGAGTGTGTTTATTTGTATTGTGCTTAAGGAGGATATTATCACTTTGACTGGCTCCAAAAAGATACATAAATAAAAATAAATAAATCCTCCCTAATTTGTGATTATCTCTCACTGAAATATACTTGAAAGTGGTTGCTTCCTGATATCAGAGCTGCAAAACAATTTGGCATAATTACATGTTGTGTGAGAATCCTTTGATAAGAGAGTCCATGCTATGCAAGGTAGTCAGAGCCTTTCCTGAATATTGCCGTGTTTGTTTTCATTACAGAACACTCTCTCAGAACTATGAACACTGTGGGTGTGGGGCTGATTGAGAAGCTTGGGTCATTTCCTTTAGTGTTTACAGTTTATTTTTGAAAAGAAAACCAGATGTAAAAGTGCTGGACTGAATTCTGACCATTAAAATATTCAGTACAGTACATTAAAGACTCTATTTTGTCCCTTTATTTACTGAGGGCAGATTGCAAAACATAAAGAAGAGCAATGCTCCTCTGCATATCAGTAAAACCCCACTTGACACATACTGTGCCAATATGCAAAAGTGAACTGTTTAAATAATGATGTTAAATTCCCAATAAGTGCAGCTTTGGACCACTGATGAGTTTTCACCACATGGCAAAGACACATTTCAATTATAAAAAGTTCAATAATATAAAAAAGTACAAAGTGCACATTGTACATAAATAATTTGTCTATGTGTGCATGTATGAATGTGTTTTTACTCAGCGTCGATCACTGTAACTCACCGCTTTGGTGCACTGCACATCCTTTCCAAGCAGCCAGTTGAGCTCCAGGTTTCCTTCTCCCTGGTAGCAGGACTGCAGGCGCTCCATGATCCGTGCATTAATGTCTCGAATGGTGAAGACGCAGAGAGCGGAGTCATCTGGCGGGCGATGGAACTGCTTCTGGCCCTTAGAGAAGATGGTGAACAGCACGTCATCTTGGGCGCTTATGTTGAGTGAGGCAGCAAGAACGCGGCCCGGCTTGCCGAGGTAGGCAGCCTGCAGTAGCCGGTACTCAACGCCATTCTTAACACAGCCAACAGGGAGAGAGACGTATGAGTGAAACTTGTGGTCGTCTTTGCAGAGGCGGACTATCCGAGAAGTGTAGAAAAGGTCACTGGTAGATCCACTTGATGCCATGCTGTTCTCTGGCGTCTCAGGCTGGACAGTCAGGAAGTAAACAAAGCCGCCACTGGCGAAGCCGTAGACATAGTAGATGTCAAAGTGGGAGACCAGTGCCAGCGTGTCTGATGGTATCTTGATGAGGGATGACACAAAGTCAGTGTGCAACTCATAGTCAAGCATAGCGGAAGATTCAGGGTCACGTGGCAACTTTCGACTAGAGATGGTAGGAAAGTAGTCTTGTTTGCCATCGACTGCTGTGCCAATAAATAGGGTGCCATCCTGGCCCTGCGAAGGCACAATGACCCCATACATGGTCCCAGTCTGGTTGACACTGGAGAGGTAGTGCTCTTTCTTATGGGAGGGCTCCACTAGGATAAAGAGGTCATCTAATCTGAGGAGCTTACAGACACCCTGGTAGAGACTACCACAGGCCAGCAACCGATTTTGGGAATAATCAATAAGGAGAAGCTTGTTGACATTGTTGGTAGAGACAAGGGGCTCAGAACAGGGCTGGACAATCAGAGGGGGGTAGCAGGCCTTGTTGTCATCCTCTGGGCCGGTGTCATGGGAAACAAGGAGAGTCAGATTGCCTGATAGCTTGTACACACGGTTGACTGCTCCAATATACAATGACCCTGTGTTTTGGTGAACCGTCAGATGGTTAAAGACCCAATCCCGACGTTCAGGGTGGAAACTAGTGAAGGTCTGTCCACTGCACATGGCAGGGATGGCTAAGAGCCAGAAACCTAGTAGAACGGCTACAGCTCCCACTTTAGGGTCAGGTGATAAAGTCCTGTGTGTAGCCCACCGGCCCTCCATTTTTAACGGGCCTGCAAGGAAACTGCAGCGGAAGCAGAGAGAAGGGATGAAGGGAAGAAGGGAGGGGATCTTTGCCTTTTTATTGTTGAAGGCTAACTTGCAGGTCAAAGTGTTGCAAGGGTCTTCACATGTTTCTGGAAAGGGAAACAAGAGAAAAAAAAACTGTTAAACATCAAAGTATGACTGTTAAACATCAAAGTATGACTCACATATCCCATAAAAAGGAAACACATATGACAAAATGGAAAAGTTTAGAGATGTTAGTGCCTGAAAAGGTCAAAGTTCTACTTCAGTAAGCTGATGAGCTGTGGAGAAGGCGAGTAAGGCTTTCAAGACACAATTGGCGGAAATTATTATGATGAACATTCCAAAGGAGTTTCTGGACAGGGCAGGACAATGCAGGAAAAGAGAGGCAGGTTACAGTGACGGAAATGAGCCCAACCTGACTCATACTACTGCTGAGTTTCTAAGAACAGAACATCCACTGACTGACATAAAGCACTGGACTCACTGCACTAAAGTCAGTTGAATGTATTTAATCTTATTCAAGCCTGGATGTTGAAGCTTGGACACAATTTTATTAACAACATATCTAATTTAAATTAGCACATTATCATGAAAAAGGCTTAATTTTGCTCTTTCCATGTTCACCTATAAAAAAAAAAGGCAACATGAATTCAAGCTCCAAAAATATAACAACAGAATGACAAAAACCAAAACACGATAATAAATGATATACTAAAATATTAGCACACATCTGAAATTCCTTTTCACTAAAACATTTTATTTCTCCATTCACCCCCTCTGTCTCATTTTTCACTCTGACTATAAGCCATCAGCCCATAGGCCTATCCATCTTGCTCTTTCTGCATCTATCTGTAAAAACATACATCAAGCAAAGTCTGCAATTTATGCAACTATGCTCAGTCTGGGCTGTAGAGATCTCTCTCCATGTGCCATAAACCCAGAGACAGAGCTCTGTGCAGTCTGTCCCCAGGTGTTAATTATCTTGTTCATTGGAAAGGAAGGCCTGGATCTTATTACTGGAACAAAGTGAGAACAAATTGGGAACCACTTCCACACACTGCTTCCCTTGCTCCCTGCTCTTTAAGGGCCCTGTTTTACAGAATCTGAATCTTTTAATTATTCTTTTCTAACCATTACTGTTGTTTTTAATCTTTTTATTCTATTCATCTCCTGTTTACATGATCAGATCATAGAGGGATTAATCACTGGTGCCATAATAATCATATTTAAATTAATCAGCTGCCGCATTAGAGCTGTATATAGCTCCCTCGTAAAAACACCAGCCAGCAGAATATACAGCGTGTGTGCCTCATTCCCTGTGTTATCAGCATTCTCTATCAGAACCAAGCAGTGTGAGGGGCTAACAAGTGGAGACAATGGCAGCGCATCCCAAAATCAAGTATGATTAGGAGTAGCGATCCAACAAGGGTAATTACTGAGAAGTTGGAGGGGGTACGGTAGGAGTGACATCAGGACGCCGGGGGCTTGAGCGTGTCAGAGACGGCCCTACATCATTTGTCACGCTCCAGATTTGCATTTCCAGCAGTGACAGCACAGAGAATCAAGGGTGAAATATGTGGCTGGAATAATCAGCGACTGCGCCTTGAATTAACAAGCACTTTGCAGTTGAGGATATGAGTGTTATATGTTGAGCTACTACACACTCAGGCTACTACAGCAACCGTGTCCAAGGTAGGTTTGATTTGCAGAGCCAATTTGGGATTCCTTCTGAACTATGTCTGCCCTTTCATAGACCTTTGTCCAAATCTGGTAATGGCCATCTCGGGGTCCCTCCCCTCCCCCTGTGACCAACGGGTACACTACTCAGCTCAGACTTAAATATAGACCCTTAGGGAGAGTATTGATCCATGTGTCCATAAACAGTGGTCCTAAGACCCAGTCAAGCTGTTCTTGGCGTGTGTGCAGGCGGAGGTGTGGGATGTGCTCTGTCCCAGAAGCAGTTTATTAGCATGGTTATAAAAGTGCTATTGCCTCTAAAAAAAAGCAATGAGGGCCGGACCCACACCCTCACTTCCACTTGCCTACGCTCTGCCATGCTCCTTTGTTTGAGTTTGTACATGCTAGATGTGCAAAGTGGATCCCTTTGGTGGTATAATCAGCCTCCTGCTGAGCCAGCTTTTTGCTCAAGCACCACAGCCTTTTTGCCCTACAGAGCTTTTGCTACTCTCCCACCCCTTATTTGTATGTGTATAGAAGAATTATTCCAATCTTCTCTTTTTTAGTCCACTCTTCATCCCAGTCATGGTGAAAAATATATGCATTACACCCTGATGTTGTGGTAACAGCTGCAGAGGCAGAGAAAGAGAGTGACTGAATGGTGTAAATAAAAGGTTATCCGCTCATATTGCTTTCAGTAACAGAAGGAATGACATCTTTGTTTAAGTTGATTGCATGACCACGTCTTTGTTGCACTTGACAGAGCCTTCTCTGTGCTGTGCAGCTGAGGAGTAGACCTGAAAAGATTAAGAACAACACCAATCACCACTTGTGCTCTTTAGTTCAAAGCCATGTCTGTCTTTTGTTTATGAGGAGTCAGAATTACCAAAAAAGAAATTAACATATAAATGCAACCAGGAATGATTCATAGTTAAAGTTACCTACTGACCTAGAAAAGAAGAGGGCATGACTGTTTTGGCAGTGAATACAATTACGGGAACGGTAGAAATTGCTCACATAAGTCAGCAGCTTTGACAATTTAGCTCCTTCTTTTTTATCCATTAAATGGTAAATGGACTTACACTTGTATAGGGCTTATTATTCACTGAAGCACAGTCAAAGTGCTTATTATTAACCCATCCACACTCACTCCGGCGGGACAGCCATCGGTGTGAGCAGCTTGGGGTTCAGTGCCTTCAGTGGCTAAAGGACACTGAATTGAACCACTGACCGTGCAGTGAGAAGATGGCCCACACTACTTCCTAAACCACAGCTGCCAGATTAGCGCTGTGCTCAAACGGTGACTATTTGCCAAATCAGCAATATCTGAACACATGATAAACAGCTGTCTGTCTGTCTGTCTGTCTGTCTCTGACAACACCAAATACAACAAGTCCTGATTCTGAAACACATTCAGTTTGTTGACACATCAGAACTGTGGCCGATGCACTGAGGCAAAAAGTTGGACTGGCACCGTGACAAACTGTCAGCTGCTTCTGTGAGTTACATTGCATAAGAACATCAAATGCTTTAGTAAAATCTCTGAATATCATGGTCATTGTCAGTATGTTTCCGTTCCAACAGTCATCTTTTTGGCAGACGCAGAAAGCAAGAAAAGAAGTGCCTCAAGTCAAGAGAGACAGAAAAGCACTCAAATTCCAGCGAACACGCAAGCTGTGATCATGATCAGTTTTCACAAAACTTCCTGTTCATAATGAATAGTCAGCCATACAAAACGCAGCATTGGCACACTCACCCGGCTGCTTCTGAGCTCTTGTTAAACAAACTGCTCCCGCTGGCTGCCTGTGCTCTGTTGCCGTGTCTGCTTGTGTGTCCTTTTTCTGAAATACTGGTGATTTACCCGGCCACGGGGCAGCACGCAGTGGCCGCAGTGCCAACTACGGTCAAAGGGAGCTGCAGTGTGGCTGATTATCAAATGAAAGCTACAGATATAAAAACAAGTAATATGGCCAGACATGAGGAAATATGAAATGATAATCTTTGAGGCTTGTGGACAGAACAGCTGGAGGGCAGTGCAACAGTCAGGCTTTAGGAAGCGGCCTCTGGAGTGGGAGCAGCTCTAAACCTCTGTTACCGTGAAACAGGCAGCAAGTCTTCTGTTTTTCTGGCTTTTTGACCCTCCCTTTTTTTGCCCTCACATACTAAGCTTCTTAACAACGCAGCCAAATTTGCTTGATCTCCTAAATTCACATTTACAGCAAATGTACTTCAGAAGATAAAGAACATAGACCAAAATCGCTTTATGAAGCAAAATCCATTGTTGTTGTGTAGGAAAAGAAAATGGGAGATTGCAATTTTATGCTATGGATTAACGTGTTATTGCCTGAATGATTAATATAAAGTGCTCAGATAAAAAGTGATATGTTACAAATCAAAGACACAACTTGGAACAAAAATCAACATAGTCAAGAAAAGTAAAACGCATTTAACAATTTGCTTGTTGCATAGTGAGTTTTTCGGTTGATGTGGCCATTTGCACAGTTAAAATAGAACATTTAATCTTCCCTAAAGAGAGATATTCTTCTATAGGACCCTATAAAAAAAACGATTAGCAGCAGAGGTTAGTCCATTATTCTTCTCCCTTTGCTGCAATCAAGAGCAGGGATAATGAAAGGACCCACTGACATCTTGAGTTGCTGAGCTGGAGTTATATTTATACATTCTTTAGTCTCAATAGGAAATGGGTTTCTCAGCTCCAGTGCCAGCTGTGTCAGCTACCAAGAAAACTCAGTACATCTACCCTGTATCCAGCCAGCCAGCCACCACAAAGAAATGACAGTAGCAAAGCAGAGGGATAACATGCTCAGAAACCACAAGTGCTCCAGTAAATTTTGCCACTCCACTCTGTCTGGCTTCCTGTGTAGTGGTGTTGGAGGTAACTGATTTTGCCGAATATTTCCTTCTGTGACAGAATCCAAAATTCCATCGCACTGATGGAGGAAATAATGAAGGAGACTTTGTCTTAACATTACAACAGTGCAGACACTGCAGCTGATAATTTAAAGCCTAAACTGTGTAATATTTCAACATGGTCTTTGTCTAAACTGTTTTGTTTTGTTTACATTTACACACGATATGTGCCATGCTCCGAGCTATGGCTAAAAGATCTCTAATTCAGTGGTGTATAGTACAGTAATTTACTGCACACTTGTCCCTTGTCCGTGACTAAGCATATACTCTAAGGGCACTGTAACAGAGCACTTTGTACCCAGTTTTTAATAGCACTATCTTTATTAGTGACCCATATCAGTGCACGTGTTAGTTTAGAGGCCTTCAGATGCCTTTCACTGAACTGTACCCACTGAAAGCAGTCAGTACTTCTATCTGCCTCAGCCCCTCAGTTATTACTCCAAAGAATGTATATGAAAGGTTATTACAACAACCTCCCACATACACAGATACATTTTGCAATATTCCATGAAAAAGGCATGTCATCATGACACAGGAAGTAATCGAGTCACAGCATAGCTGACTATCCCTGAATGCAAACATGGGCAGGTGTATCTAATCTTTCCCTTTAACCCTGTCTTCTGAGCCTCCCTCCCATTTCACACATTGTTTGAGCAAACTCACACTGGTATTATGCCCAAAACCTATGACATCCACTGAGAGATTACAATGTCACTGTTACTCCTCTAAACACACAAGCGCACACACACGTTTGCTCTCATGCTCTTGTACAAGCTCAGACATGCACGTATCCACACCCACGGTCAAAGATATATACACAGAGGCACTCAGACACACATCCAGCATACACACACATAAATTATCCTATTTTTCTTGGTCCTTGTTTCCACTGACACCACTGACAGTGTCTGTATATGATTCTTATTCAACTGGAGGTTGAATCCTGAGGCGTGAGTGTCACATAGTCCTGCTACCAGTAGCTATGTAGTGTGCACCTCATCATCACTGTCTGTCATCATGCAAAAGCAGCTTTCTATTAGCAGGCATTTCCATAAATCTAAATTGTAAAGGGCTTCAGCAAGAAAACAAAGAGAGCAGGATGTCACTGGAGGCCACAGGATTGCACAGCTTACCTTGGCTCACAGAGTGCAAGTTAATCAGGCTCTTTGACTGCCACCATACACACTGTAGCATATCAGCAGGCCTTAACTATTCTTGAAGTCTGTTGCTGATGCGGCAACTTGTGTCACTTTGAAATATAGTGGGATAATGAAAATCATACGTGGAGTTTTACAGTATGAAATGTAAAGTACCAGTGGGATGTGTTTCAGTGGTTGTTTATTATGAAAATGAATATGTCTGAATGAATGAGTAAAGACAAGACAGACATACATATACAGATATAAGACACTCAATATAAAGAACACATGTAAAACCTGAATATATGGAGGAGTGAGTAACGAAAGCAAAGCCACTAATATGGTGGCCTAAACCACAAAAGTTGCACTTGTGTAATAAATCTTATGGCACATTTAAGAGTTCTTGTAGCAGATAAATGGCCTTGGAAAACTGTTGAACTTGGCTGGTGCATCAGGTAGCAGATGCAAAGGACAGCCAGAAGGGCACTGGCCTGAGTGAGCAGGCAACTGTGCTTCCTGTGTGGAGTAGACTGGAATAAAATGAATAAATGACTCAGATCATCTGGCCTGGCTGCAATCAGATTACATAAACTGTAGGTTATTAATGTGCTGCAGAGTTGAACATAATGAGAGAAGATTAGCGAGGGCAGCCAAGCCAAGAAGATACAGATGACATTAACCCAAACAAGGGCAAGCCACAGCATGACCTGTGTATGTATGTGTGCATGCAAGCACCTGCATTATCTTAGTGTGCATCTATGTGCACTGAATTGTACGGATGTATTTACTTGCTTTATCAACAAACTCTCCCTGCAGAGGTTTTATCTGCCTGCGGTTGCACTCAGAAAACTTGGACTCTGACCTTTGGTATCCAGCTGCCCAATCAGAATGAGGCACCAACAGACCAAACCTTTTGTCAAATAATCATGCAAAAACCACAGTTAAGCAACACAAAACCATGAGGGAAACAATTCAGAGTAAAGAAGAAGATCACATGAAAAAATGGCTTCCATTTCAGTAGCCGCCCATATCCACACACATTCACTCACTCCCAAACAACCCCACTTCATCATTTGTCTCATCGAGGCCAGAGTCGTGCTGGAGCATTGCCCCTGTGCCAAGGTGGCTGCTGCTGGATAAACTGAGAGAAGGGAGAAAGAAGGGGAGGAAAGAGGAAAAGGGGAAGGCAAGCAATAAAATACAGCAAGAGAGGAATTGAGATAAGGGGACAGAAAAGGTGAATGATGACCTGTGAAAGTGAGCGAGAAGGGCAAAACAAAAGAGTGGCCCGATTTGAGTGTGTGAGACAGAGATGAAAGGAAAACAAGGAGAGCAGGTCAGACAGAGGAAGAGATGAAGGAAGGAAGGGAAGGCGGCCATGGAGTCGATACTCCAGCTGGGAAACATGTCGTTACAGTCACAACTCAAGAAGCTGGCACATTACATCCACTATTATCTGGAGCAAAAATACACAGCCTGGATGCCACACTGGAGGGCGTGGGGGTTAAATAGCAAGGAATAAGGAGGAATACGGAGATGCAGAATCACGCAGAGAAGGAGATGAACAAAACTAAATGTATACTATATTAGACAATGAGGCATGTTATTTCTCTCAGTATGCACCAGCCAAATCCAGAATGATTATGTAAGAGATTCTGGGAGGAGAAAAAATGATGGGAATCCTGTCAGTGTAGCAGTCTGACCCTGTAATCACGTGCTGGCTAAGAGGACGAGGCTGCTCGGGGGCAGCTGATACCCAGGTGGTGGAAACACTGGAGCTCCTCCATCAAAAGATGTTGGCTTAGAGAGGATCAGGTAGACAGATGAGGTAGTGTTGGTGTATTGCTCGGAGTATGGTGACATATAGTACTGCACGGTACAATACCCATGGGCCAGTGCTGTAATGTAACTCTGATTTGTGCAAATGGGATTTATGATGTAATACAGACATGTAACAGTGAATGCTTGCTGGGCTATCTGAAGCTCTGTCCATACTAAAATCAATTATCTGTCAAGGCAGTAAACAGGATACTAGTCCTGTTACAGGATGAGTTACAGGCCCGGGGCAGATAACTGGAAGCATACACTAAGCAACAACACACAAAGCAAGCTTTGCTCTCTCATGAACCTTGTAAGAGTTAAAGCCCTGTTTCCAGTCTCCTGACTGTCATTTGTACATCCCAGCTGTCATGTGACTGAATGATGATGTCTACAGCTGCAGTTAGTGTGTGTGTGTGTGTGTGTGTGCGCGCGCGTGTACACGAGATTCTGCCTCTCTGTGTCAGTGCGCATGTGACCAATTTAATTCCTCACGCTCATCCAGTCCCAGTTTTCTCTGAGAATCTCTCCGCTGGGTTAATGATGTTTACAGCTAGCCACGCTCCTTCACAGACATTTTGACAAATACAGCAAGACTGTATAAACAAGCACTTGGTTTCCAGATGATGTCACATAGAAATCTTGGAAACATGGCTGTCAGCAGGACTGACTTGGTCTTCCAATCCAAACTGCCGGATAGGTTCAGATTCCACTCACAATCCCAGCCTGCTCAGGGTCAGCAGTAGAAGCACACACACATGTTGTGCTTCCATAACTTCAGGAGACATTACATTGACTTACATTCGTTCCCTGGAGACGTACCCTAACCTCATGCTAACGTAAAACCAAGTCATCACTCCATGGAGGACCTGTACGCCTCACGGGTCAGGAGGAAGGCAGAGAGGATTCCTGCAGACCGCTCACATCCTGAACACAACCTATTTGGACTGGACAGAACTACAGGTCACTGTGTGCAAAAACAACCAGGCACAAGGACATTTTCTTCTCCTGTGCCACTGCTCTGATGAGCAGTTAATTCAGGTTTATATGTATATCAAGTAACAGCAAACACCACAGTGCAATAAGTTATAGACAATTATTGTACAGACCAAATAGCTCTTTTTAACTTACACATATTTATCAATACATGTTTTTGTCTTCTAGTTAATTTGGTGCACATCGGAGGCCACTGAACTGAAGTCAAATTCCTCGTATTTTAACATGCTTGGCAATAAAGTTTATGATTGAATGATTGATTGGTTGATTGAAAATGTAATGGTTTATGTTCTGCGGACTTGGTTTGTGTCCCCATAAGGACATTATGTTCTGTGGACTTGGTTTGTGTCCCCATAAGGACATCGAGTCCTCACAGTGCGACTGTATAAACAGAATTACATCTCCACTACATGGGTAATCACACACACACACACACATTTGGTTAGCTTATCTCGCAATCAAGACTGTGATTCATTGCAATGGAAGTACTTGTGAGGAGTTAAACTGCCCAGTGACCCACTCGTTTCCCATCCAGACACAGTGATAGAGTGCGAACATCAGGCCTTGTCCTCATATTTTGTGTTGCATCAAATTTAATTAAGAGTAAAAAAAAAAGGCTGAATATTAGAGCCTGACCAAAGCCACATGGCTTCTGTGAAATAATATCACAAGAGATGTGAAAAAGTGAATAAAGAATTTAAGGATTAGGATTAGTCATTTATGTTTATGATGCTGGTGTCTGTTCACAGTAGCTATGGTAACAATGCTTGAAAACCTACACTTTAAACAATAGTCAAACAGTGTAAAACACTTTTATTTCTACAGTAAAGTGATTTTCAGTTAATGCAGTGGTCATATTGTTTGTTATGTAATGTTTTACAGGAGGAAGGAAAACCCCACTCATTGCGTTCGGGACCTGTTGCGACGCTGAGCAAAGCGGTGCCTACATTTCAAATACACACCACTGTCTGAGTTAAGACCTGCTTTCCTGCTCTCTCTACCTTAGCCCCTCTAATTTCATCAGAGTTGATAAAACTCCACAAAATCAAGTCTGTGGCTAGTTACTTAGCCCAATCACCCTCTGGATGACAGGCAATAACAGCATGTGGTGAGGAGACTGGTTGCTTGCTCACACAGAAGGATACATGTCTAGCAAGCAGAATGTATTGCTTTCTGTGAAGATTGTGAGCAACCCACCTCAAAACACAACACTGGTTCTCATCTTTCTGGGTGTAAACTTTATAGTGATGCTAACAGGCAGCAGGGAGTTGTATGTGGCTCACATGTGCCACCATTGTATCAAATGTATAAGTAGCCTGCTGTTGCATATATGCAGACACAAAAGTCAAGGGAAGGTTCAAGTAGGATATTTAATAAATAATACAGGACAAAAGACCAAAGGTGGAAAAATAAAAGGGTTCAACCTGATGACAAGAAAGAAAGGACACAAAAGGCTAAACTAAACAGTTTGGTCAGGAAGCTGAGTAAAAAGTCAAACTAGAAAATAACCAAAGAACTGGTGACAGACAAAAATCCAATGTCTAAGAAACAAACTAAACCAGGACAGGGACAAACATGAGACCGATTCAAAGCTTACATGAAGAGGAAGGGTGTTGTGAACAGACATGGCAAGCAGAGGATAATGAGGGACAGGTGAACACAATGAGTGGTGATTGCAGACCGGAGTAAAGCTGGGGCAGGTGAGGTGATACACCAGACAGGAAGTCTAACCAAAATAAAATCACAAAACAGGAAGCAAGGCCGCAAGCCATAATAAATGAAATCATTCTCTGGGGTTTACTGATCTGAGAAAGGAAGCATATGAATGTTCTCTAGAAGATCAATTAATAAGCAGTAAGATAAGATAGTGATAAGCTGTGCTTAACCTCAGCCTTAAAAGAATAGTAGCGATTGGCTCACGTCTAGGGTAGCAAGGTTATAAAACTGCTGCCACAGACAGCAGCTCAGAGAGAAGCAACACTACATTTGTATGCAACTTCACCTGGGACTTGCAATGAATATGAAACAGTAGTCGGTGCGGTAGTAATCTTTAGCTCAGCCTTGCACATGCTGGGCGTATAAAAACCCACCTGATCAGCCTCTGGAGTGCAGCAGCTGTTACCAGGCCATACCAGGACAGCACAGAATAGGATGGGACAGAGCTCCGAGAACAAGCTGGCCGGCCGACTGACTGGCTTTCTGAATCAGAGCCAAAGCACACATGGCCTGGCCTGTTCTGTGTGAACCCCCTACAGGATGCAGTGTTGGCTGGGATAAGGTGGAAAATCAGCACTGGTTAGTTTCCTGTGAGCCAGTGTACTGACAGTCGAGAAGGAATATCACCACAGCAAGCACATTTCTATCAATACACTAGTGTGAAGTAGTAGGAAGAAGGTTTTAAACTTTGCCAACAAGATGTTTCACACAGCTATACTAAATGAAAAACTGCACAAATCCATGCTCTAAATGACCCATGTTTTTTCTTTACAAAAATAGAAAGACCATTTTTGAAACTCAGCAAAAATATACAGAAAGACTAGGCTTCCCAGCAGCGACATATAGCATGTGCCCTGGAGTACAGACATGCAGAAAATACTGTGAAGCACATTTATTACACAACTGCTCATAGCAGAATGGGTGAGCAGTGGGGAGGTGGAAGGAAGGAATGTCACGGTGACCGACAAGGTCTACGATGAAAAATAGCATTTTGGCAGTGTAAGAGTGATGCATGGCATTATTCACTATACTGTGGCTTTGAAGGTTGAGTATTACACTGTATAGCAAAGAGACAGAGAAAGAGTTTGTCTGAACATTAAGCAACACAGGTGGAAGAGCTCCAATACTCATTATGCTCAAAGTCACAGGAAAAAAGGAACTAGCCCTCTGGACATCTTGGGATTAGAAAAACCTTGGACTCCACATACTGTTACCTGCCTAGCGTGCTTTTTTCTAGCTCCTGCCTCCCTTTCCCCCCTTTCTTTCCTCCAGTCATTACACCTGCAGTAACTCTGGGCTGAAGCTCTGCCCTTTTTGGTGAACCAAAAAATGTCAAGTAGCCTGAAATGAGATAGAGGTGACTGTGGCGAGGCGAGACACACATGTAGAATGTTTATACTGTACAAGGTTCCTGGCTGGCAGAGCTGTATGAAGAGCAACTACAGCCTATTCATCAGTGAACCTGGGAATAAGTGCTTCACACACAGGCCAGGCCAGAGGCTCCTGAGTCTGTCCCCTGCTCTGCTGAAGATGTTACAAAGAGATAGCGAGGCCATCCATATTCTTCAGACAGACTCTTGAGAGCATCTTTTATACGTGGCCACTGAGCCTTATACGACTGTCTGTCAGTATTTTTCTTGTACTACATCTTGATCACCCAGTGGAGAGGAGTGGGTCTCTGGAAAGCACGTCACTGATGTAATCACACACACACACACTTGCATGCACATACTGTAAGTAGGTCTTTTTTGGGTAGAGGAATAGTCTAAATCCAGTTGAAGTGTGAAATGGACTATAATTCTTACACGGCTTCACATCATGTAAAATGTTGGCCAGGAAAAATACATGCACGCTTTAACGTAACAGCTCTCCAGTGGAGTATCCTGCATTGCCTCTGTCACCAGATCACATTTATAAGCACAGCCTCCGTCTCCCTCTGAAGCCGCACACAGTAGTTTCTTTCTGAGCATTAAATTTGATCAAAGACTAATTTCTGCCAGTAATATGATTAAAATTAGCATCTGTTTCATTGTTAAGGAAGCGAGGCAGACAGGGACCAGGTCCCACGGTGCAAGAGAGAGACGACTGAAAAAAGAGAGATGAGAAAATGATCAATAAAGAAGGGAGGGAGGGGAAGGGCAATATCAAGAGAAAAGGGAGAACAATAAAGAACACAAACAGACACAGCAATAATAACTGAAAGTAAATCAAAGAAAAGAGCATTCCCATGCTCGGTCAGTATGTCCACTGCCAAACGCAGGCGATCTGAATTTTTGTGGCAGCTCGTACCTCATGGTAACTTTTTCCTTCAGCCACACACATAGATGATGAAGCTGAGGGAGGGATGCTGTGGCTTGACTGTTTTAAAAGCGATCATGCTAGGCCACAAGTTTAGTGAAGCATTAAAATGAGGTTTCAGCAATAAAGCCGGTCTCTCTCCATCCAACTGAGATACACAACTGAAACCTCTTAATGATAAGTTTTGTACACTGTGGCGGGGGACACGGTGAAATTGGTTCCCATGTTGGAGTCAGCATAAACACAGCAGTGGGCAAACCTCTATCACCATATTTTGTCATTTCCTAGCTGAGGGAGATGAGGGCAAAACATGGAGCGGGAATCTTGGCCAAACAAAACAGCCCTGCTGCTGCTGCTCCCCATAAACTGCATCAGCAGTACACAAGACATATAATCATAGTCCAGCAAAAACTGCAATAACAGGAAAGAGGAAAATGATAAAAATCAACAGTTTGCTACCCTAGAAAATAAGTAACGGGGGGAGGTGGGGGAGCCCCATTCAGCATTTCATCAGTAATATAAATAGGAGCTGCTGGGGCAGTCTCCCATAAAGTGAGCTAATTAGGACACTTGGTGGTTGGTTCACTGCAGTTTCAGTCTGGCTGGGAGTGACTAGGAGTCAGTGAGAGAGTTTTCCCATTAGTCTGGAATATTAGACTTCCACATACACCTACTGTGAGCCTACACTGCACATCCTGTGACATGGCTGAAGCAGAGCTAGCTACTCGGCTATTCCCAGGGCCTCTGTTCTCTTTAGCTAACCCTGTGCAGATTGTGCCACTTAGTTATACCCCTGCCTGGCACACAGCGCCCTTGACTTCTGTGAAAATAGTTCTGCCTTCCTGTTCCGTCACTCCCTTCCAACTTCCTCTCCTCTTCCTGTCTGACTCAGTGTCATGAGACCTCCCTGTTTCTTCCTCTGTTTTGTACTAAAGGCTGAGTGCTACTGCATGACTTTGATCAGTCATGCTCAAGGTATGGGCAATGAGTCAGTTTGTCTTTTACAGCAATTTACTGTCTTTTTTACCTTTTACTTGGGGTTTTTTTAAACACTGGTCCAACAGTGTGTATCTAATATCTGCATTCTTCTCATCTGAATCAAGAAGCCTCTTATCTAGACATACTATCTCATTTAGACTGAATGATAGCATCCCCCTGAAGTGAAGAAAAAGACTGTGGATGACACATCTCAGTGTTGCTCTGTTTTTCAGTTAAGTCACACATCTGGGCCACTAATGCACTTAGGATGGTGTACTGTGATTATCCAACAACTAATTCCTCTCCATTTCATTTAGAGACTTTAAAGATTACTCATTGTCAGTTATTACAAGCAGCTCAGATATCGCTCTGATGCTCTTATAAAGGAATCCCACTAAAATATTGTAACTATACTAATGTAGCTGCAGTGAAGTCAACCTGGCTGTCCTTCTGTCTATGCCTTCGCTTTCCTTTTTCTGACTGGTTGTGTATAAAGAGAGGTGCTGCTGTTTACGTTGAAACAGAGCTACTGTGCATGTTCAGTGCCTCAGGGAGTCAGACAGGCAGACTACATTGGAGCTTTTCGGTCCTTAAGCCACTGAAGCTACAAATGCTTTGTACCAACACTGTAGACTTGGCAAAATAAACAAAGGCAAATTGTCTTTTATCAGCCTTGTCAATGTCTGCACACAAGGAATAAATGGGGGATTTGCATTGCGGTTAGAAGAGGTACATGTGTGCACTCATATAACTAAGAACGTGCTTACTGTATGTGTACTTTGGACTGATTCACCAGTGACAGGTTGCCCTGCAGCCCCTCCCTTTGTTATAACTCTTTTTTCTACATGTCTTTTTTGTCTGAGGACAAACAGCAGACTGCAGGCTAAGGTCCCATAATGCAGGTGAATGCAAAAATGTGCTGACGTATCCCAGTGTCGAAGCCACATGCCAGTCCCTTCTGGCATCCCTCCACCCTGCTCCACTGAAGAGCGGAGGCAGAAGAAAAGGACAACAGAGAACGCTGCATACTGTTAATCTTTGAGACTGAACCACTTACTGTACTCCTCATCAAGAAAAGACAAGGTCAAAGTAATGTTTCATTGTGCTGATCAAACCCTCTTCTTCAGTGAAATGTGTGAATTTGTAAATAAAAAAAAACATTCATTGACTCATTAAAACCCCACAAAGCAAATTGTTTCACTTCAACATTATGTTCACAAAAAGAATGCCTGAAACATCATGCAAGCTTTGTAATAAAATGCAAATTCACCTCACCTATTCACCCCTGTCAGGTTGAACATGCTCTCTGCAAAATGTGGGGGGGAGAGCCTACAGCAGCAAAGGCAGTGAGGCCTGCGCTAAGTACGTAACAGAAGACACTGAATCTACAAGCTCAGGGATGCCTTCTGCAATGAGAAAAACAATCTTAATTATGAGCATTTCTCTTGTGTTCTCTGTGAGATGTATGAGGAAATAAAGAGGAGTCTGGTCAAAGGCTGTAGTAGCAGTAATGTGTCAAATATCCTTTGATATTGCATCTTCTGTGTGGATCAGCTGCTTAACAGCATTAGCTTCCATAGTGTAAATCCCTAAGTGTCGCAGATTAAGACAAGAAAGGATGCTCGTTCATTGCTTTCAAGTACAAACCTGCCCAGCGCTCTGTCATTCTCACTCTCTCCACTCACGTCCCTCCCTGCTTCCTCCTCTGCGTCCCTTAGGCAGGCAAATGTAACACAGCAGTCATATTTAATCAACATCTTCACAAACAAAACACGGATTTCAAGTTCTCTGCTGCAAAAGGCTTGGCTGTCACACTCACAATAATTGTCTTAGATACCCTGATTCATTCCCCTTAAACACTACAGACAAGACGATGCATTTGGCTCACACTGCAGCTGATGTGTAGCGATTTCTGATTATGTGTTTTGCATGGCATGATATCGCCTCATGTCACTTACTCTGTATTACAGTAATTATGTTCTTTGCGTCTACTGCAGGTTATATGAAGACGCTGCAGTCGTGTTTCGCATTTCATTGGTTATGACAGATGCAAAACAATGTGTCTGTCTGGACGAGATCCCGCTGTTCCACTGAAACATGCAGTGTTTCCCTTTGATAGCAACGGGCACTAGGAAGTAACAGTAGCGCAACAACATCTAATTTCCCCTTGTTAGATTCATCTTGATAACATCTGGCTTGCAGGAACAAATATCAGTCACTGGGCAAGCACACTGCGGTTCAATTTAGTTTGTACAGCGTGATTCACAATGGCCATTTTGTTGATATCATGAGAAGACGGGCTTCCAGAAATGCATCGAGGGGGCAAAAGGATTTATTGTTCCTCAGTACCCCAGACATTCCACAAAAGCCTATGCTTATGTTTTGTAAATCTATATACTGAAAGGTCAGGCTGGGGGTCAAAATCAACAACAGAAACAATTACATTCATAATGTGTTACTAACAGTTTTTCCCCGAGCATGCAGGAAAGCCACCTCAGCACAGACTCTGTGTGGGCTTTATGACAAGCTGCCTCCCTTTTTAACTACCTTTCCTCCCTTTTCTCCTGCTGGCTTCGGTGTGTGGATCAAAGTCATGTATTCATGCATAAACATAACCTGTTATTCCAGGGGGAACTCGTTTCCACTGGCCTGGACACAATAAATCACCGTGGGCCAAAGCAAAGAGACCAGTGTTGAAGGACTGGTAGTTTTTTCATGATGTATCCAAGCTCATTCCTTCCTAGTGCCTTCACAACATAACACAGCATTCACGTAAAAGAAACATGGACCTTGCATGTCACATAGTGAATTCTGTGAGCACCAGTCAACTAATTTAGTAGAACGTGTTGTCTTCATGCTTCAATCAACATTACAAGGAAACAAGATGCCACAGTGGGCCGCATTTAAAGTTGTGGGAGTTTCGTTTCGAGGTCTTTCATCATCTGTTTAGCCCAAATTATTTTGGCCTATCATGGTGGAAAAAGTTTATCAAGAAGTGTATGTGTGTCTGGACTTTTCCAGAGAGGGTTTTCTGTTTGCTATCTCACTCACTTATTTCTTCTTTCCTTTCCTTCACTGCCGGGGGCTGAGGATGAGTTAAGGCTCCTGCCTCACACTGAGAGGAGCCAACGGCCCAGATAAGGCCATGGCTGACTGCAAAACAGTGACAATCTAGAGAGCATAGGTGCAGGTATCTACATGTCACTGAGCCTTGAAGCACAACAAGAAAACCTGAGTGGTGTGTTGCCTGCAATCCCATGGGAAGAAAATTCAGTGCTATGAGAATAAAGAGAGTTAAGTTAATATTACCTGATGGATTTTGCCATTCCTGGGCAAATGCTAGCCTGAGTCAATCTTGTAGTAAATTACACTGCTTTGAAATGGCTGAGAGAACTAATGGCCATAATAGGCTCTTTTCACTTGAAAGTGGTCCTAGTTGTAATTGGGCTGTAGTGTATATAGCAGAGTGACAAAGCTGGCATTGGCTGGGCTCCCCTATGGTACATGAGCAGACTAGACGAGCGATGTCTGCACCCCTTTTCCTGCGGTAACCATGGCGACAGTAGCAGGCAGGGGCATCCTCATCACCAGGGGGCAGTGTATGGAGCACAGAATGCTGCTGCCCTCGCTGTCTGGTGCCTCATCCTCGACACACACAGGCACCACAAACACAAAACACACATGTGCCACACAATCAAACAAAGGTAAATTAAAATGGACACAAACACATGCAGCCAAGCACAAGTTACACATACACACTGTCATCTGCTCCTGCCAGCTGCCCCTTGGCGTCTAACACAAGCACCCTCCCGCTTTGACTCTCTTTCTGCTCCCTTTTGTTGCTGGTTTATTGTCAAGTTTCCACCAAACAAAAATGCACATCCTCCCATGAAACCAATTAACTGGTTATTGATGGTGCCAGGCTAAAATGACTTATATTCAAACGAATGTGAAAAGAGAAAATGGGAGACACAACGCATTCAGTGCATTTTGGGAAAATGAAGTAAGTCAGGGCATTTGCATTGTCCAGCTTGGGGTCTTTCTCTTCTTCTCTTTTGTTGCCGTTGCTTTAGTAAGCTGCACCGGGCAGCCTCGGGTGCAGTCAGGGGTCTGTGGTGACAGAGGGGAGGCAACGTACACTCGGTAGTGTCCTGGAAACAAGCTACCAGATGACAGTAGAGAAAAACATCATAAACAGACCTCATGGCTTCCTGGGGTGACATTCTGACTTCCAACCGCTGTGAAGATCAGTGACAAACAAACAGCCGGACTTGTTATTCTACGGGTCCCTGTGCCAGGACCGCTGCTCTTATCAACTGGCATCGCGTAATTTTGTTACACATAGTAAACTATAGGATGGCTTTTGACAGCAGAGATCAGATAAGGAAACAGAGTGACTGGGCAGGGGAACGTGGAGATGGGACTGAATGCCTAAACAGACTGTTGTGTAAAGGAGAGAGGCTGATGATTGTGGCAGGCAGGCCGAGGTACTAAAGAAAGGCAGAGATGAGGGATACTGTCCCATGGAAATGTGTCATGAAGGCAGTTCCATTAACATCTTAATAAAGGCTTCCCAGGCCCTGGAGAGCCCTTGTGAGCAGGCTGCCTTTTCCACTCACATAGGGGGCCCAAATCCACTCTCGAAGCATGT
Organism: Monopterus albus; assembly: GCF_001952655.1. Classification (NCBI taxonomy): domain Eukaryota; kingdom Metazoa; phylum Chordata; class Actinopteri; order Synbranchiformes; family Synbranchidae; genus Monopterus; species Monopterus albus. The sequence continues at coordinate 369,287 of NW_018128074.1, forward strand.
CAACGAGAAAACATTTAAGTTCTGCCAGTAGTGCATTGTGAGGGCGTTAGACTTCCCAGAGGAGTAGCCTAAATGCCTACCCACAAACATGCTCCACTAAATTCTTTTATTCCCCTTTCTCATTTACTGTCCATTTCTCCATCTGCTGAATTTAGCCACACCACAAAAGGCTTTGTTTCAGCAAACTGGTGAGCCTTTGGGACAGCAGAGTGCACACTGGGGTTTACGCTAAATTGCTGCCATCAATAGAGAGAGCAAGATCTGGACTGGCCACGGTTGAGCCTGGCAGAGGGACGACTGCTAACCGTTCCCTGTCAGTCCTCTGATGAGACTGGCTGGAGCCTGTCTGGGAGCTGTGGACACTCACACACACACACACACACAGCGTTGTTCTTGAAAAAAACCAGCCAGTATCTTGACAGAGATGGGGGAGCACATTCTGAACAGGCCTATAACAGGGAAAAATCCCAGCTCCGTAAACACTCCAGCAGTCGTTTTGTTTGTTTTTTTTTTTAAACCTAAAGCATAAAAAAATACATGGTCTCACTGTGTATCATGAAAAATGAAATGCAAAGGAGTGGCATTGATTTTTGCACTCTGTGTTGCTCATACTGGGCAAGCTGCTACTTAACAATGTAGTGGCTCGTAGTCATCAATTTAAAAAGGTTTCAACGATTCAATAAGTCACTGAAGGCTTCACACAGCTACACACAGCTACTCAAGATGATGAAAGCAGCTACAGCAGCATGACTAGACCATTAAATGTAGCTCTGGTATGGGAATTATCAAAAAGTTATGTTATACCCTAATATCCAAGATTATATCTATATTATTAACATTTCAAGGTAATAACTTTATAAGAGGGTGGGCAACATGAGATTTTACTCTTCACCTGAAAGTCCAAGAACAGACTGGGTTTTGGGATGCATCAAAACAACATTTTAACCAAGGAGTTTTTGGATAAAGGCAACAAAAATCATCTTCTCTCCATGAAAAGGAATGGAGTGAGTCTGAAAATCAATTGGCTTTGCTTTCTAACTTATGTTCTGCTGCTATCACTGTTGTATTGCTCTCAGTTTTAGCCTTATACCTGCTTGATATCTGAATATCAGTATCATAATTATTTCACCAAAGTATAGTGTCAGGTTATACAGATGAGGAGAGACAATCTTCTACATTCCTACACTTCTGAATCAACACAGCCTCTACAACCAACAACAGCTTAAAATAATGCTTGTTAGCAAAATCATCCTCTAGAGAGAACGCCTCTGCTTCTGTTGAATCTGTTACTTAAGGCGTTGGACAGGTAGAAAAACTCATGTTGTTTACAATTGTCCAGAAAAGAGAAGGCAAGCACAGCAGAGCCGCCTTCCCCATGGATAAAGTTAAAGAGGCAGTTGTGGATCGTCTGCTCTTCATTGAAGCCAGACGCTTCTCAGAGTAAATGTTCAGCCTGGCTGCACTCCACTTGATCAATGTCACCACAGATCCAGATCTCCCTTATGTCAATCCTCACACCTGCATACTCACCATAAACATGGATTCCAGACACAAACCTGCACATAACAAGGCCGAGTGAGTGGAGCGGGAGTGGGTTGTGGAGATTGCGACCTCTGTAGTGACAGCTGGACAGTGGAGAAGCTCAGACAAACAGCCCACAGTGAGGGAAGACAGGAGGCCAGTTGCATTAAAACAAACACTCACTCACTATTTGTACACTCCAGCAGATAGAGAAGGGAGGACCTATATCTGTGGGGGAATGAGTCAGTGAACTCAGGAGCACCATTATCTGCATGTGTTCGCGTGTTTGCATGACTGTGCAAGCAAAAAGACAGTTGGGATGGTGGGGGTTGCTGTGAGGGGAGGTGGGGGGCTTCTTTCAGAGCACAGCCGCTGAGCGCATTTACAGTATTTGCTCATTAAGAAATAGATCAGGGATTCTGCCTGCATGCGTAGCGACTTGTCAGGATCTCTCAAGCTAAACTGTGGTGAGCCTCCTGCCTTGGGGGGGAATCCAAAGAGGAGTAAGTAGCGTGCTCTGTGAACACTGGTGGTGGCACGGCACACAGAAAAGCAACTCATTCACTAGCAAATCATGCAGTTAAAAAAATCAGTTAGTAATGTGACCATAGTTGTTGAGCGGAGTAAGTGGAAGGCACTGAACGCAGAGATGCTGTGTGGTCACACTGTGGCCCAGTAATTAATCCATTGTTTAGACTCTTTGCTGTCGATCAACAGAGGACGCTCTTGAGCCATGTGCACCAATCAGCAATTTATACAGATAAATGCTGATGGTGGCAGCGGTGGCTGTGCCAGAAGAGGATTTAGACACTCTCGGAGCAATCTGCAGGGTACGTTAGGGGACCAGTTCCTCTTCATATTAAGAGGTCACAGAAAAACAGCTTATCCAAAAGTCTGAACTAAATGTCCGCAGCAAAGACACAATCCTGACAAAAAATAAACCTTTCTTGCATTTGTGCACAGGTAAAAACACCATTGTTAGCAAGACCTACATTAGTTTTTTTCCTCTGAGAAAATGAAGCCGCGATGAGCAGACAAATCTCTCCAACATCAGAAATTCTAAATATCATGCTAACCACACAGCTTCACCATAAATCCAACCAAAACATTGCAGCTCCCTGCAGAGACACGGAGGCAGCGGCAGAGAAGCCTTACCTCACAAAGCTAGATCCAAGTTTGTCCACTCAAAGCAATTTCTCTGTGGCCTGGTGGGGTTAGCCCTATTGATCAGATGAATGCGCGATGGCGTGCTTCTTGAAAGCCTTTCCTGGACAGCTCGCCTTCAAAGGCATCACTTGAAAGTGATTCACTGAGCAGAATTTTTTCATCTGTGCTCATATTCTCCATTATTTAAAGACAGAACAAAACTAACTGCACTTCATTGCTTTCATAATGAACTGAGATGATCAGCAACAGCTTTGGAGATATTTTAACAGCAATTCTCTTCATGATCTTGTCTTCCAAGAAACAACTTGGAAGCACAAATCCTGAGTCATTTAAAGGTTATTGTAGGTTCATAGATGGTAAAAAAATAATTTAAACCAAAGCTCAACTGTGTAAAATAGTGAAATAACAGCTGCTATAGAGCCAGGTCAGAGGGACTGTTGCTCAGTGGCAACAGAACATTAGTGAATGTTTTGTTTATCATTAGTTTGTCGTTAATTGGGTGAATATAATCAGCATGGAATAATCAAACCAGTGCTGAGTGATGATTTGTCCTTTCAAAAGCAGCAATTTCCACCCTGGTGGTTGCTCTGGGGTCATACCGCTGTTTCACATTGAGATGGATATTAAAATAATGATGTGAGTGGGTCACGCTTCAGACGCACAAAAACTGATTTCAAGAGGAAGAGGAGGGCTTTGATTGCACAGGCAGAGGGATTAATATGCTACCTGTCAGCCGCAGCAGATGTAAGTTATTTTCATGCAAATGTAAGGCAATTTTCTACTTAAGACAACATTTATTTTCTTTAGAGCCATTGTCACGGGTGCTTGCCGGAGGGCTGACAGCCTGACAGCGAATAAAGATTTGTAGATGCACCTGCTGAATAGGACAGATGAGGTCTAGAGTCAATTTGAAATCCTAAACTGATGCCATTGTTACTGTTGTGTGTTTGGTTGCAATTTGGGGTTTTGGTTTTAGCACTTGATGAGATGAGAGCACATTTAACAGGAAATATGTGGCCGTCATAGGATGTGAACTAGATCAGTGACCTCATGTACCTATTTTAAAAAGTGAGACGTTCAACAGCGTGAAAACAGGTTCTGACACAAGGACACAAGGTTACTAACTAAAACTAACTAAAAGTGTGTGTGTCCTTGTAGTCTGAAGTATACTACTCTAGTCACTGCAGTGGAAGGAGTATTCAGATCTGTTACATAAGTAAAAGTAACTGCGCCCTACTGTTAAAATACTGCACTAGAAGAAGTCCTGCACTCAACACCTAGTACAAAAGTATAATCAGCAAAGTTCACATATATAAAGTAAAAGAAACATGGTCCCTGTTGGTGTTTTGCTGTTCTGTATGATGTTTTTGGATTAATATTACTGGTGCAATAATGTATATAACCTTACTGCTGTAGCACTAATTTGAACTACTTTATAAACTGTGGGTCAGTGCTTCATATTCTGTAGGATCATCACATTTCTATGATCCCTATGTTAAGTTTAGCGTGACAAACAGAGCATTTAGCTGCTATTCCAAGGCTTTTTAAAAATAGTTTACATAGATGAAGGTGTAGGAGAATTTATTCAACCTATAAAGGAACAATGAATCATTCAGGTCATGAGAAAAATTAAGAGGGAGATGAAACAGAGTAACTACAGGTGTCAGGTAAATGTAGTGAAGTAAAGTCCTAATATTTGCCTCTGAAATGTAGTGAAGTATCACAAAGTAGACATACTTAAGTAAAGTATCTTGAATTTGCACTTCTTAAGTAAAATACTTGGGTAATTGCACGTAGTCCTTTCCACCACTGACCATTCATCTGGTGTCTGTCACTAAACACTGGACAGTCTAGTCCTATGAGGACTGCAGGAATTGGGGAATAAAAGCTAGTGAATAACTGCTGGTCAAGCAACTTGATGAAATACTGTAAAAGAAGATTTTACTAACACAAGGCAGAACATTCCACCAGCTGGAATGGTCATCTCTGTGGAACAGACTGTTACTCAGTGCATTAGGAGGTATAGCTAAACTCTAATAAATGAGAATCGAGCATAAACGACTGTCAAGGATCCATAGCAACACCTGTGCCCGCTGTAGGTGCAGCGCGCACTTCCTAATGGTCTGAGATGCTCAGACCGCGCAGTATATTTTATGGTCACTCCTCGTCATTCATTTGGGCGTCAGACTGAGCTGTGGCAAAGCCACAATGAGAAACCGAACCCTCCTCAGAACCTGCAGCCTGACATGAAAAATGTCTCCAGTTGTTTCTCCGCAATGTCGGAAATCAGCCCTGTACGGAAGAGTGTGCCTGTTTTTGGCTTGTAGCGCATATGACAGTCGTGTGGGATTGAAACAAATATTTACACGCAGCAAAGCAGATTTGGCCTAAACAAGCGTGTTGATCGCCACTCACCTCTTCATTTATACTGGATCTCCCGGTTCCCCTGCTCCCTCCAGCGCAGCTTGCTGTCTTCTGGGCTTTAACTGATGCGCTAGACTCACATCCACAGTCAAAAGGTTCCCAAATGCTCTATCTGGACACAGTCTCCCTTTGCCGGGATGCTTCGATAATTTTTACCTTCACCACTTCTTCCAGTTCCGTAGATATATGTGCCTATAAGAAACCTGTGCCACAGCAGCATTCATTCAAGTAAAAGCCTTCATTACCGCGACTGACAGCAAATTCGGCGCATAAACAGGCTTCACCGTCAGGGCTGACCTCCTAATGTTACTTTACCAGACCGTGTCAATGAAACGGCACATTCCTTCAGTTCGGGATTCAACGTGCCCCAGGCTGTTCTACAGTAGCTACGTGCAGGTTATGTACAAGCTGTGGCCAGGCTTGCCATCGTCCAACGACGTGATTTCGCAGCGTCGCCTCAGACCCGCAGCGGGGTTTTCTCACGGAGCTCTGCCGGTCACACATAGACGAGCGGCTCCATCCATGTACAGTAGTGTGCGCACGCTGCCGCTGGCACACCGCGCGTTTAAACCCAGCCCCTCACACTCCGGCTCCTTATGGTGTTAACTGTTTCCGCCCAAAGGAAAACATTAATAATACATAGAGAATTAGAACAGCACTTTATTATTTAGTCTATTATACTAAAAATATACGGTTTAACACTAAGCACTTTGTTCATCATAATAATGAATGAACACTACACTGCAAACTGTATTATGATTCATACTGTAACAATACAGAACAATTTGCAATGCAAATCACCCCCCCCCCCCCCAAAAAAAAGACCCCACCAAAGATTTTAAAAGCACT
>NW_018128074.1:375272-388945 GCF_001952655.1 Monopterus albus
AACCCCCCCCCCCCCCCCCCAAAAAAAAGGTACGCACTGAAGTTTCTAAATCGTATTGAGAACTCTACAAAAGTGAGACAATACAGATGTAAAGTTCTTAATAATAGTAGTAGAAGTGGAAGAAATCTTTACTGTACCGATGAAACACTGACAGCAGTGCATCACATTTCTAAAAAGAAAAATGTCTTACCCATCACATAGTTTTGTCTGCGCAGCACAGACTGAACCCAGTCAGTGACGCTCCCAGCCAACGGTTTCTGTTAGAGTAGTGCCACCTATAGGTCGAACTGTGCACCTGCTTCTGCTCGCATTCATCTCTCTCTCTCTCTCTTTCTCTTCTGTGATTTCTTCATTGTTTCCCTCTCTGCCTTATTATTTCTCTGTATATTTACCATTTGATTTGCTCTCCTCCGTTCTCTCTCTGGCTCAGAAATGCATTTACTGCTCCGCTGAAGAATGTTTCATCTTTGAAGAGAATGTCAGAAACAAGTTTTTAGAAGCTTAACGTTTTCCCTAAAGTCTCCCATGGCATCGGTCACATGGTGCTCTGCAGCTCAGGTAAGTGGTGAGTTCAGGAACCACATTTCTTCAAAGCATATTCTGACTGTTCATGTAAGGCATTTTGGATGGAAGCATGTGCTAAGTGGTACACAGATCTTTGTGACAGTGCGTTATCGCTTCCTGTTTTTGTCTCACATTTAAATCTACGAAAATTTATGTTACTTGGGCCACAGACATTACTCAGTTGTATCAGTTTCAATGGGAAGACACCCAAGGAGTACTTGCCAATCATAACTTTCATTTTGATTCATAAAAAGATAAATATTTAATCAGTGAGCTCAATATTAGCTGCCAAGTGCTGACATTTAGCTTCCTCTGCACTTCTTTCTTCCAGACCATTAACTGGATCCTGTTTACAACAAAATCTTTTTTTTCTATTACAATGATGGAATGACATTTAGATAGTTATACATTTCACTTGCATCAAGCTCTTACCGGATCTGCGCCCTTAGTGGGTCATGACAAAAAGAAGGCCATCCATATTCTCTAAAGCGTCAATAATGCAGAGTGGGGCAAAGGGAGCCAGTGTCTGCCATCAAACATATTGCCAAAGTGCCAGGAGGAAGAAGACGTGGAACAAGCGGTGTAAGTACACTAAAAGCACAGCACCCACTTAGAGGCAGGGTCAATAGCTGGAGGGTGTCCATGTTGGAATTCTGCCGCACTACCTTTCAAATGGACCTCAGTCAACCCTGGGCAGCAGGGGTAATCAAATACAGATGTCTTCTCTCCATTACTCATGGCCCTGTTCGGAACAAGTCATGAGTTGTTTGATTGGAACATAATTCATATTGAAAAAGAGGTTGCACAGAAATGATGGGAAGAAGTTTTGCCTGTTTTGTGCAGAGATAAACGATAGATAAACTTCACTTTGGCAAATGGGTTAATTACATACAACACGATTCCATCAGTCAGGTTTCACTTGAGGGCACATATCGAGTGAGGCGGGTTGCACATTCTCTAAAAGTGAAAAAGAAAAGACAAGGAAAATATGTAGCTTACATCATTAACATTTTTAAAAAGACACATTGCAAAGACTGTAGCTGTAGTTAGCCTTTCAGTCATTATATATAACACTGATATAATGGCATTCATTTCTTAAACGTCCTTAAATATGGTTTTATTTTTAGTCAACACACACAAATATCACGTGACAGGCAGTCTAAGGGGAAAACATCAATACTTTTGTGCCTGTTTATCAAGCTTGCCCCTGTGTCTTTGCTCTTTCAAGCACCTTAATTCATTGCAAAGATACAGCAGATGCTTACTGATGTGCTCATAACTCACAGATGCACCTGTTGTCAGAGGTCTTCATTAAACCCCTGGGTCTCTTACACTGTGTCAAGATGGTCCACATCCTAAGTGATATAACTCAGCTACTTTCAGTACAAGCACCTGAGCACATTGATTATGAAATCAAAGCAGACATCACTGATCATTAGGGCTTTGACAGATAGACAAGCCACTGGTCTCTTTATATTTACAGCATGTTTATGTTTGGAATCTAGCCTGGTAGACAGACTGTTTTCAAGTGAAGAGGTCGAGGAAGACACTCCAAGGTTTCAAAACCCACAGTGGGTGAAGAGGTGAATTCCTGGAATTAGGACTGTGTGATGTGCACTACTCACTGTTTATCTCTGGACGTAGCAGGCGGCTGGATGCTGTAAGGCACGTGTGATGTGAGACAGAGAGGGAGCAGGGCCAGGTGTGTCAGACACACGAGGAATTTGACTCATTGGTACATTGGTTTTCAATTCGTGGCCAAGCACAAAGCTTATGAGTTGGAATATCAGTTCAGTGAGGAATCAAACAGTGGCGAGGTGGAGAGGAGTGCAGAGTTCCGGGAATGATGCTCCCTAGGATAATATGGAAAATGGCCAGCTGCAGGGCTGCCACTTGACCATGGTCTGATCAAAGTGCTTGCACACAGCGATTTCACACTAAGTTGGAAGATTTCAAAGGGACCTTTTGTGATGCCTTTAATTCTTCAACCCTCAAGCCATATTTGAAGCTATCACAAGGGAATGTGGCAACGTGTCGACTGCACTGAAACTCCTTCTGTTCTCTGAGCCGTGTTGAGCCGGCGGCCTGACCAGAGAAAAACAAAAGACAGGAAACTGTTATGCATATGATGGCAAATATTTCTCATCTCAAACAATGTCAGCTATTAAAGGGACAAATTATGATTTATACCAGTCAATCACCGTATTTAATTTTGTTTTTATTCGACTGTACAGAATGTACAATAATGCGAGCAACAAGAAGGAGTAACAGATCAGTTTAAGCATAACATTAACACACGTACACACAAATACATACCTTATTACAAACATACAGTACAGTCTATTCTCATTTTACCCTGCAGGTAAAGAGCAAAGCAGAGTTATATTTGTTTTCATTTATGTGATTCTTGCTGGGCTGTCAGCTGACAAGTCCAGAATGAGTAGCATGCACCTTGGGACTTGAACCCGGTCTGCCGTGGAAGTTCACCCCTGCCACTTACTTCCCACCATCCACCTGTTAGAGTGGGTAATGGATAAATACTCAAGAGGCTCTAGGGACTGATGCCATACAATCAGCAAATGTGCACATACAGTATACACTGTGACAGACAGACGCCACACTGGTACAAGTGGCCCATTACACCAGTAATGGCCCACTGATGGAGCCTGTGCAGCCCACCACCATGCTGTGATGGCCGTTCTCCTGCTCAACACCGAAGAGAAATGTTTCACACTAGGAAGTTACTGTAAGAAGGAGAGAAGGAAAATCAAATCTAATATCAATCATGTCCAGGTCGAGTCTGATTGTGACTGTTTGGGGAATATCAGAGTGATGATCTCACCGAGTTGAAAAGGTTTCACATCTGTGACTTTCTCGCTCCTCACCAAGGAAAACAGCTCAACCTGAGGTTCAGCTTTACACGATGCGTCAATCTGTGTCTGATCTGTGCTCCAAATGTAAATCTCTCATTGGAGGCACTTCCTAAGCTTGTCAGCATTTGTCAATGAAAAAAAAAACAAAATTAAAATAGCAATTAATTTCCACAGAGATGTAATCACAGGAGACGTGGTAATTGTGAAAAGCTCTGATGTGTTTGCTGAGTGAGGCATTGTATTAAATAGTTTTTTTATAATTATTATTTTGTCCTTGCATGGAGGCACGCCATGAGCTGCAGCCTTGTGCTGTAATCTCACACATCAGACTTGGGGCAACAAATCATAGGCTCAGTTTGCAAACATGGCACTTCAAAAAAAAAAAAGAGAAACTGAGAAAGATAGAAAGTAGCAAAAGTACAGATGGTCCATCTTTCAACACATCAGTGCTACAATTGAGCTGTCACTTAAGATGAATAATGATGATATATAAAAACAATTAAGCAGTTTTTGCCCACGGCACTAACTTATACTCCTGCATAAAGGTGAACAAAATCCTTAATGCTTAACAAAATAGGAAGACTTCCAGTTGGTTGTACCGTTTATCTCTCATGCACACACTCAGCCTCCAATATATGCACGGATGCTCACCACTACACACACGTGCGCACTCAGAACAGGGGCCGGGAAGAGGATGAGAGAGAAACAGCAAAAGCAGGAGAGAAACTTAGCCGAAGTCCTCTGATGATGCGAAGCCTTTTCATTAGATAGTGGACTGACTGTTTTCATAAGACGCTTATCAGAATATGAATCTCAGGAAATTGCTGGCTATTTATTTTACTGACACTGCTCACTTTGCCTCCGCTCTTGATAAAGCATTTTATTTTAATTAGACACATTTCCACACTCCACCAGGGATGACCTCTTATTATGGTGAAGTGGGCCTGCTTAGCAGTGCAGGCAGCCAGGAACAAGCTCCTCCATGCATCTCAATCATTCCTCATCCATGCTCAACTCAGGGGCCTGAGACCAAATCAAAGCAGTCACTATTAAGCAGAACCAAATTGTTAAACACAGTAATCTCCTGCATATTTTTCATGCTTTCTCCATTCTCAATTGGAAATGAGACATGGTGTAAAATATGTAGCATTGTTTTGCATACTAACAAGGGACCTTGGATATCCTTATCCTTCATGGTTATGGAAAGTAGGATATGTCCTGCAAGAATAAAAAACACATTTTCTGACTCATGAGTGTTGCAGAGAAAATAAGACAATTTTTATCCATAGTATCTGTAAAGCAGAGGAGGAAAATCCCCTCAACTGGCTGCGTTGGGTTGGATTACTGCTCTACCTTAGCTCACTGTTTGATTCTGGGTATTTACAGTCCTGTGGAGCACGTGTGCAGAACTGAAACATGATTTTAGGGTTTATGAGCCCTGTGAAACAGAGACAGAATAACATATTCAGCCAGAACACAGCTGCTGCTACACTACTTCTTGCATTACATCAATATAAAACAGGTGACTTATACTAATCTCCCAAATGTATGTGGATGAGGGGAAAACACTGCCAGATTCACCAACAAAATATTGGAATGCAGCCAATATGACATTTGCTTCTGGAAGTGTGACAGAGATCATCAGGCTCCTTGACAGAGAAAGCTGACGCTCTCACGTGTCACCTCATTTTCCTTGGTTACCTCCAACTCAGAGAGGAGGAGAGGAAAAAGAAATAGGACAAAGCAATTATATCCACTGTTACATGCCATCATGCCTGATCTCCTAGGTATGGGGGGGGGGACTAATGAGAACTTACCAGCAGCTTGAGACCTGCGCTGCTCCAGACAGGGATTTAGGTCTTCTTCCTGCCTGCCTGGCTGCCCATAAGGTAGCATGCAATCACGGTGACACCTTAATCCTGCCTGGCCTTTCACATGGGGCACCAGCCAGTGACTCCTCCAGATATGAAATGTAAATGGGGGATTGAGGATGTCAATAGGGAAATGCCAGCATCACAAGCTGACATAGTCATTAACTCCCCCACTTTTGTTCTTATTACCAGAAACAAAAAATAAGGTCATGGGTTTACAGAATACGTGACAGAAGGCTGCTCACACTAGCTTGACATGGAAACACACACATGCAAAAGGTCTGCATATACAGTATGAACATACCCATATGAGTCTGTGTAGCACATAAATCACTAACAGACAAAATAAATCTGAACGACCAATCATTTTCTTCACAGTGTCCATTTGGCCCACACTCATCATATGTGGCTACATGAGATGTTTGCATGATTTCACAGCCGGACCTGTTCAGGTTGAGACTGCGCTGTATTAGTGTCTTCTCCCTGCAGGCAGAGCAGGAAGCCAGGCAGCAACATCTAGAGTCAATCATTCGTCACTTTGCCAAAGATTAAAATTTGAATTTTATGAACTCAGAGTGTAATTTCTTAATCATGATTTATTCACCAGTGAAATAGTTCTGCAGCACCATCAAATATATTCTATAGGAATTTGGGGTGATCCTTATCTATACAAATTGTATTAAAAATGTACATCTAGCCTGAGGACTGCCTTTAGAATTCCTCATCTCTTCTCCCAAAGACATTTCTCAGACATATCCCGTTTGCAGCAACTTTCACCGAGCAGATCTACCTGTAACTCTAAATGCAATGAAATGTGCATCAATTTCAGACATGCGACAAATAAACACACTCTCATAGCCTGAGAACAAACTGATTCTGTGAATACAAAGAATCTTAGTCTCAAACCATTTCAAGTAACACTTTCAAAATATATTAAACAAGAATGAAAATGACTTTGTGGAATGAAGGTCACTCTGGTGCTGCAAGAAAGAAACGTGGAATCTCCATATTTGGATTGGGAATTTCTGACTCCTTTGACCTGCCTTTGTCACTGCAGGAAAACATCCATCCATGCACACATTATCTACCACTTATTCCTGAATAGGGTTGTGCTGGGAGGAGGGCCTGGAGCCAATCCCAGCTGACACTGGGAAAGTGCTGGAAAACAACAGCACACTAAATTATTCAGGTATGGTGACGGATGTTCTGTGGTCATGCCACATGACACCTTGGCCCTGGTACCACACACTCTGCATTACAGAGCTAGTTTAAATAACTGATGGTATTTACCTTTCTGATAATTACACCTGTGCCTGTTGCTGTATATGGTTCCCTTTACAGTAACTATAAGTGCAAATACCTTTAGTGGCAATACTGATGCAAGCTTATGCTTTACGACATTGTAACTAACTTTCTTATAGCTCTATTTCAGTACAGAGCCACAAAAGTATTTTCACATCCTCTTATTAGATACTGCATATCTGCCTTTGTCATTGAGTAGGGTAATAAAGTGCACTAATTACTTAACTGTCTCTGAAATGTCCTTATTTTACTCCATTATTTTCCATTAAATACTCGTGAATTCATGCAGCGTGTGACCTTTGGTTTTCTTTTTTTATGTCTGTGTGCATTTGTGTGCATGTAGGTGTCTCAGACAGCACATCAGGATTTCATCCCTAGGGATCCATAACCAGTCAAACCCCCTGAGTTCTCAGTAATGCTCTTTTTGTGCAGCCTGGCCTGGCATGTGGCCCGTACTGCACACCAAACATCACTAAGGGCAGGGAGACTCCAGCATGATTTCCAGAGACAACCTCATTTTAGTGACCACAGAAAATGTCAAATAGAAAATAATTTAGTAGTGGCAGCCTGAAGAATCTGGGAGAGCAGCAGAACAAGGCTTCCTTCTGTGCGACTTTAGCTGTAAATGGAACCAAATGTTACAATTTTCAGTGCTAAATGACAGCGTAGTCTAGATTGCACTGCACTGGGTCTCTTTAATTCCAGAGTGTTTTTCATTATGCATTTTATTTGCCTGTCTTTGTTCATTTTTTCCCTTTATATGTAGTTTATAAAATGTAATTCCCACTGGCATGGCTATGTGATGGCGTCTTTGGATCGTCTCTCCTGTCTCGAAAAGAAACATTAAAAGAAATATTTAAAAAAAAAAGAAATACCATGAAGCTTTGTCATACTTTTAAAATAACTGAGTGTAATTCCATATATGGCTGAATAATAAGTGAATGAGGTGTCTAAAAGTTGCCCTGCAGGGCCCAGGAGGGTGGGAATCACATGCCCAAACATGCACTCTGGTTAAAAAAAGTCTCTCCTCTCTCTGTGGATGTACCAGGGGTCGTTTTTCTTGATGCCTGTGGCTAATTACCAACAGCATTCTCAGTGGTAAATTATAATGCCAGTAATTTTATAAAAACGGTTGTTAGGGACACCCAGCGTGTCTCTGTGTGACCTGTCAGAGGTTCTTATGAAGCATGTCAGCACAGGGGCTGGATCTGCAGCAGCCTATGAGACAATAAGCAAGTTCAGCTGGATGGGAGATTGTTAGGGACACCCAGCGTGTCTCTGTGTGACCTGTCAGAGGTTCTTATGAAGCATGTCAGCACAGGGGCTGGATCTGCAGCAGCCTATGAGACAATAGCCAAGTTCAGCTGGATGGCAGCCCAGCCGTACACGTTCACCACAAGCAGGCAACACATACAGTGGCTTCAGAAAGGATTCAGTATTCACTGTAGGCTTTACAGGCAGTTACAGACTTGTCATACAGCCATTCCAGTGTTGTCTTGGCTGTATGCTTCGGGTCATAGTTGTGTTGAAAAATGAACCTCGGTCTCAGTTCTCGTGCACTGTGGAGCAGGTCTTCTTCAAGCACCTCTCTGTATTTAGCTGCATCCATCCTTTCCTCAGTTCTGACCAGTCCCCCTGTATCCCTGTCCCTGCCGCTGAGAATCAGAAGCATGAGTGAATGCATGAATGCTTCAATATAGGAGTGGTACTATCCAGGTGATGAGCAGTCAGGTGTTCACATAGCTTGACACATAGCTTGGAGTTCTGCCCAAAGGATTCAACTTTTGTCTCATTAAACCAGAGAACACTATCCTTCAAATGCAGTTTGGCAAATTCTGAGTGAGTCATCATCTGCTTTGCACTCAGTGTCTTCTCTCTAGCTGACTGATGGAGAGCTGCTGAGATGTCCGTCCTTCCAGCAGGTTCTACCATCTCTGCAGAGGACCTCTGAAGCGCTATTGGTTTTGTGGTCACCTCACAAAGATCTACAGGGAATTCTTTGGACTTCATGGCTTGGTTCTTGTCATGGCATGTGGTATGAACTGTGGGACCTTAAATACACAGCTGTGTGCCTTTCTAAACTATATTCAGTTAGTTCACTTTGCCCCAGGTCAGCTCCAGTCAAGTTCTAAACACATCTTAAGGATAATTAAAGCAAACACGATGCACCTGATCACAGTCTGAAGTACCACATACAGGGCTCTGATTATTATTATTATTATTTTTTATGAGATATTTCACTTTTTGAATTTTTTAAATACATTTTCTAATATTTTACAAACATGTATTCACTTTGTAGATTGAAGGGAAATGAATACTGAATCCTTCCCGAAGCCACTGTATGTGCTGTGTGCTTGTGGTGAACGTGTAGGACTGTACTACCACTTGGTGTTTGTCTCATATGCTGCTGCAGATCCAGCCCCTGTGCTGACATGCTTCATAAACTCTGACAAGTCATGCAGAAACACACTGGGTGTCCCTACACCCCACATTTTTTAAAACTCACTGACCACTGGGAATGCTGATGGTAATTGGCCAAAAGCATCAACAAATAACACAGTAATGATACTTCAGAGTGCACGTTTGGGTATAGCCTACAGGGCAACTTATGTACACATCATTAAAGCAAATACAAATGATATTATATTTTTGCTGCTGATTCAAACTTCTTTAGCCTTCTGGGTTTAAAGTGCACAACAGAAGTTGTAGAATCCAGTTGTGATTTACTGACATTGTAGCCAAAAAGTGAGAAGGTGTGAATATTCTCTGATGCCTCTGTAATATTTAGTGCCATTAAAAACAGTGTAAACCAATGTAGTGAACCCAACCACCAAAGCATAATGTTGCCCAGAGCCATGACCCAACTGAGACACCAGCTTGAGACTTCTTTGTAATGAAGAAGATAGAGAAGTATGTAGGAACAAATCCCACACTTCACTGTCATTCTTTCCAAAAATCTGACAGTACTGAGATCTCAGTGTGTAACCCACTGAGGCTGTTTCAAATCATAGCATCAGTCTGCAAAGAAGTGAAACCATCATTTGCTGACCACTGAGGTTGCACTCAGTGCTCCATCATTTCCTTTTACATCTGCTATATGAATGGGTGATGATGTCCTTTCAACCACTAAAGAAGCTCATCACATTTCCAGATCACTAAAAATATCTTTTGCTGCCATAACAGACAGAAGCACAGGAGGAGTTTGAGCTTTCTCGATATGGAAAGTGGTGATTTTTGCAGCAAGGCAGTGTTCGATTTCTCCTGAAATCTCCACTGACAGACAGAATAAGCTGCCAGCCAGCCAGTTCATCCCGTCCACCTGCAGAAGTGTTGATTTGCCTGTAAGCCGACCAAGGCTGATTGATTCCTGAGTGAAAGCTTCAGGCACATGACTGACACCATATGATTACTGTTCACACATGACTGCTATTTGCCAGACTCCAGGCTTCATCACGTTATGGCCAAAAATAAGAAAGCAGCAAACATTAAGATACAGTGCAACCCCCTGTGTGTGACACAATCACATTTGTTCAAAACTGTTTTGCAGCTAGTGCAAAAACTGTGAAGCTCCAATATATATTAACTTTGTAATAGGCCACAGAAGTAATGTAAAGTAATTTAATGTGAAATCTATAAGGCCATATTGCTAATGTAGCATGAAGCTAGCTCCCCTCTGAGAGTTATAGAGTTAATGGAGCTGCAAACCAATGAGACATCACAGAAATAAAAACAAATGCAGAACAACACATTTACTTTAGTTTGAAAAGGACTGCAGTTTGACACCTACAGCCGCGTGTGTTTGTTGGGGATTTCTGCAATGTGGCAATGAGCGCATAGCATCATGTGTGTTCTGTCATGGACAAAAGGAGGAGCAGTGTACACCTCTTAAAAGTGGAGTAAATTATCCTTTTCTAATGTTCCATTGCGCCTCCTGCCCCTTGTGAAGCCGAGAGAAATGGGTCATAATTGAATCACTCGAGGCAGCCATGACAGCATGCCCTTGGCTACACTGCAGGACAGTGTCATGGTATGATTTAAAGATGACTAATCTTTGGATATTATTCTTGATGTTTTGAAAATAAAACTTGATCCATAAACAAATATTTGTGGCTTGTCCCAACAGCAGAAAATGCTGCACCTTAATAAATGCAGCCCTTTCAGCTCAAATTCGCCACCTCTTCATTTAACCCTACCGACTTGCCAAGCAGCTAGACATCCCCAGTCACCTAGAGTTTTAAGGTTGCCAAGCAACAACTGCTCATGAGTGCCGTACACAGGCTGTACACCTATGTCTGTTCTGCTTGTTCACACAGATGCGACCAGCTGGGAAGAACAGAGGCCAGAGGCAAATACATTTCTAAGTGAGGGGAAACACTGTGTGTGGCCCAGACTTACTACACTCTGTTTTAAGGGCTTGCAAGGATTCAGTGAATGTAAAAACATCTTATAGGTTATTTTATAAATATTTTTGCAGGACAAAAACTGCTCTTTCTGTGGCTGAATATGTATTATGTCAAAACACTTCCAGGAAACAAACACTTCCAGGCAGTTGGAAAAAGGGGGCATGCAATTAATCTGAGCCTTTTACCTCGAATGAAGGAATCTTTCCCTCCACACACTGAATTTTAGTTAAGAACAAACAGGCACTGCATTAGTATAGAACCTCTAAATTAACATAACTGTGTGGGCAATTACGCTAAAAGTGTATAATAAGTCTTTTTTAAAGTAACTGGGACCTTGTTTTAGGAGATTGAATCTGTTAATTCAGTTAGAGCCCAGTGTCTTCAGCCATGGCATTGACCCTGTGTTATGCCAAGCCACTCAGCAGAGGAAAGCTTGGTGGGAGGGGGTGTCATGAAATTAGGATAAACACTCATCCATTATATACCACAGTCTCTGACACTCAAGACCCCTAAGGCTCTGACATATGTCCTGTTAAAAACTGATCCATATGTGATTTGTGCCAGCATCTTATTACGACCAGGAGTAACGCTGACCTCTAGCTACTACAGCAAAGGAGGAAGTTACATGACACTGGACATAGAGTAACAACATCCGTGTTCGGATCAGACAAGGTCAGAAACACTCAACTTTCCAAGAGGACACTACTTCTCAATTCCAGTGTGAAATGTGTTTTTAATCCATGACCATTCCCACAGCCTTAATCGCATGTTTATTACTGTAGCTGTGGCAGTGAAGGTTATTTTAATTCAAACCTGGACTTTTAAAAATGTAACTAAGCTATTTTTGTTCCTAAACAAAATAAAACTAAAACTGTGATGGTGCCATATTCATAACTGTGTGTTTACGACAGTTTATGACGATGAAGGTCTGGTATACTTACGGGTGGAACAGGTCAAATGGAGCATATGGGGTAAGTATGAGTTGCATTCGAAGGTAGGGAGAAACTATATGTATTGTTGTTTAGGCTGGAGGATTGTTGGAATAGAGGTTTTGATAAACTATGGCTTAAATGACAATTTATAATATACTCTTATGTTTGAAAGCATGCTTGGAACACCAAAAGCATTGATCAAAATGCATTCATTTAAAAGCACAATAAGACGTATACATTAAGGGATTAAATGTCAAGTTTTGGTTTTGGTTTGTTCTGAAGCTTAAGCAACACATGGGATAGTCAAATCAAGTTTAGCACTAAGAAATAATAATCAGAACTAATGCTTTGTATGCTATCCCAGCTCGGTGGCGGCATACCTGACTGTGGGTGAGTAAAAAAGTATTCCTGACTGAAAAAACACATGGAGGTGTGAGATGACTTGACATGTGTTTTTGTTTCTTTGAGTGTGTGGGTGTAAATGTGCAGGGGTCCATGGCTGAGAGAGCAGCCTGACAGATATATTTGTTTGTCTTGGCCCCTGGCTGTGACCTTGGCTCCCTCTTTGGCTTGTTCAGTGTGAAACTAAATCCCTTAATCAAGCCTTTAATCTGCCCTTACCGTCACCACCATTAACGCAATTATACTTTAGCAGTCATCAGGTTTTTAAACCTGATAATGGTGGTGGGTGCACGGCACCCTGACTTTGTTGTTTCAGGGCCTGTAGGACAAATAACAAAGGCTTTATGCACAATATATAATATACATCGAGACAGAAATTAAGACTTTCCCTGTATAGATGAAATGAGCAAAATACTGAACACACTATGTGAAAACCTCTCTGTTAATTTTCAGATTTTCAGTACAAAATACACGGATGAGCAGTTTAACAGCAATGTCAAGACTGAAAACAAATGATCACTAATTCACTTTAATAGCAGAAGTCTATACGCAAACTTTCAGAGTATAAAACATTATCTTAGTAGTCTTACACATTCTTTTAATATAATTTCTATTTCTGAAACTTGGATTAATAATGTAAGGGGAATGGATTTTGACCTTGATGGGTACGACTTGGTATGTACAAACAGAGAAATAAGGATGGGAGGTGGTGTGGCCTTGAACATAGATAAAAACATTTGTTATAAGAAAGTGGAGAAAATGTCAAGGGTGGTGGATAATTTGCTGGAGTGTGTGACTGTAGAAATACTCGTGGAAAAAAAGAAAAATGTTGTAATAAGCTGTATTTATAGAGCACCTGGAGCCAGCATAGAAAAATTTAATGACTGGATGGAAGAAAATTACTTGACAATAAGTCATAAATTAATGTTCATATGTGGTGACTTCAATATAGATTTGTTAAATCCTAACAAGCACACAGGAACTGAGGAGTTGATTAACACAATATATAGATGTAGTTTATACCCAAAAATTACAAAACCAAGTAGAGTAACAACCCAGCATGGAACATTAATCGATAATATATGTTATGGATAGTAAAATGACAAGTGGATTACTCATAAATGATATTAGTGATCATCTACCAGTATTTGTGGTTTATGAGGGCCAGTATAGAAAAAAGAGGCCAAAAACAAATCTGTTCTATAGGAGGGTGATGAATGAACATGCTGTAAGGAGGCTAAAAGAGGACTTTATGGGGCAAGACTGGGATGCAGTTTACAAAGAGGAAGACTTAGACAAAGCATATGAGCAATTTTTAAATATATT